>NW_027286294.1:0-31332 GCF_022747635.1 Hetaerina americana
GCGTTCGAATCCCTGTTACCATGGAATTGAAAATAAACGCATCCGATTTGACGAAGGACGATCAAAGGTAGTAGCGTGGAATTATTACAATAGACTAATCAACTTAAAAATTCACGTCAAAACCAATGAATATGGGCACTTCTACTGTTCATTTGTGAATGAAAATGCCGCGTTCGAATACCTTTTACCATGGAATTGAAAATAAACGAATCCGATTTGACGAAGGACGATCAAAGTTAGGAGCGTGGAATTAATACAATAGACTAATCAACTTAAAAATGCAAATAAAAACCAATGAATATGTGCAATTCTACTGTTCATTTGTGAATGAAAATCGCCGCGTTCGAATCCCTGTTACCATGGAAGTGAAAATAAACGAATCCGATTTGACGAAGGACGATCAAAGGTAGGAGCTTGGAATTAATACAATAGACTAATCAACTTAAAAATGCACCCCAAAACCAATGAATATGGGCACTTCTACTGTTCATTTGTGAATGATAAATCGCCGCGTTCGAATCCCTGTTACCATGGAATTGAAAATAAACGCATCCGATTTGACGAAGGACGATCAAAGGTAGGAGCGTGGAATTATTACAATAGACTAATCAACTTAAAAATTCACGTCAAAACCAATGAATATGGGTTCTTCTACTGTTCATTTGTGAATGACAATCGCCGCGTTTGAATCCCTGTTACAATGGAATTGAAAATAAGCGAATCCGATTTGACGAAGGACGATCAAAGGTAGGAGCGTGGAATTAATACAATAGACTAAACAACTAAAAAATGCACGTAAAAACCAATGAATATGGGCAATTCTACTGTTCTTTTTTAAATGAAAATAGTCGCGTTCGAATCCCTGTTAACATGGATTTGAAAATAAACGAATCCGATTTAACGAAGAACGATTAAAGATAGGAGCGTGGAATTAATACAATAGACTAACCATATTAAAAATGCAACTAAACACCAATGAATATGGACACTTCTACTGTTCATTTATGAATGACAATTGCCGCGTTCGAATCCCTGTTACGATGGAATTGAAAATAAACGAAACCGATTTGACGAAGGACGATCAAAGTTAGAAGCGTGGAATTAGTACAATAGACTAATCAACTTAAAAATGCACCGAAAAACCAATGAATATGGGCACTTTTACTCTTTATTTCTGAATGAAAATCGCCGCGTTTAAATCCTGGTTACCATGGAATTGAAATAAAGGTATCCGATTTGACGAAGGACGATCAAAGGTTGAAGCGTGGAATTAATAAAATAGACTGAACAACTTAAAAATGCACGTAAAAACCAATGAATATTGGCACGTCTACTGTTCATTTGTGAAGGAAAATCGCCACGTTCGAATCCCTGTTACCCTGGAATTGAAAATAAACGAATCCGATTTGACGAAGGACGATCAAAGGTAGGAGCGTGGAATTAATACAATAGACTAACCATATTAAAAATGCACCTAAAAACCAATGAATATGGGAACTTCTACTGTTCATTTGTGAATGAAAATCGCCGCGTTCGAATCCCTGTTACCATGGAATTGAAAATAAAGGAAACCGATTTGACGAAGGACGATCAAAGTTAGAAGCGTGGAATTAGTACAATAGACTAATCAACTTAAAAATGCACCGAAAAACCAATGAATATGGGCACTTTTACTCTTTATTTCTGAATGAAAATCGCCGCGTTTAAATCCTGGTTACCATGGAATTGAAATAAAGGTATCCGATTTGACGAAGGACGATCAAAGGTTGAAGCGTGGAATTAATAAAATAGACTGAACAACTTAAAAATGCACGTAAAAACCAATGAATATTGGCACGTCTACTGTTCATTTGTGAAGGAAAATCGCCACGTTCGAATCCCTGTTACCCTGGAATTGAAAATAAACGAATCCGATTTGACGAAGGACGATCAAAGGTAGGAGCGTGGAATTAATACAATAGACTAACCATATTAAAAATGCACCTAAAAACCAATGAATATGGGAACTTCTACTGTTCATTTGTGAATGAAAATCGCCGCGTTCGAATCCCTGTTACCATGGAATTGAAAATAAAGGAAACCGATTTGACGAAGGACGATCAAAGATAGGAGAGTGGAATTAATACAATAGACTAACCATATTAAAAATGCACCTAAAAACTAATGAATATGGGCACTTCTACTCTTTATTTCTGAATGAAAATCGCCGCGTTTGAATCCTGGTTACCATGGAATTGAAAATAAACGTATCCGATTTGACGAAGGACGATCAAAAGTAGGAGCGTGAAATTAATACAATAGACTAATCAACTTAAAATTCACCTAAAAACCAATGATTATGGGTTCTTCTACTGTTCCTTTTGTGAATGACAATCGCCGCGTTCAAATCCCTGTTACAATGGAATTGAAAATAAACGAATCCGATTTGACGAAGGATGTTCAAAGGTAGGAGCGTGGAATTAATACAATAGACTAATCAACTTAAAAATGCACCTAAAAACCAATGAATATGGGCACTTCTACTATTCATTTGTGAATGATAAATCGCCGCGTTCGAATCCCTGTTACCATGGAATTGAAAATAAACGAATCCGATTTGACACAGGACGATCAAAGGTAGGAGCGTGGAATTAATACAATAGAGTAATCAACTTAAAAATGCACCTAAAAACCAATGAATATGGGTTCTTCTACTGTTCATTTGTTAATGACAATCGCCGCGTTCGAATCCCTGTTACCATGGAATTGAAAATAAACGAATCCGATTTGACGAAGGACGATCAAAGGTAGGAGCGTTGAATTAATACAATAGACTAATCAACTTAAAAATGCACCTAAAAACGAATGAATATGGGTTCTTCTACTGTTCATTTCTGAATGAAAATCGCCGCGTTCGAATCCCTGTTACCATGGAATTGAAAATAAACGCTTCCGATTTGACGAAGGACGATCAAAGGTAGGAATGTGGAATTAATACAATAGACTAATCAACTTAAAAATGCACGTAAAAACCAATGAATATGGGGTTCTTCTACTGTTCATTTGTGAATGACAATCGCCGCGTTCGAATCCCTGTTACCATGGATTTGAAAATAAACGAATCCGATTTGACGAAGGACGATCAAAGGTAGAAGCGTGGAATTAATACAATAGACTAATCAACTTAAAAATGCACGTAAAAACCAATGAATATGGGCAATTCTACTGTTCATTTGTGAATGAAAATCGCCGCGTTCGAATCCCTGTTACCATGGAATTGAAAATAAACGAATCCGATTGGACGAAGGACGATCAAAGTTAGGAGAGTGGAATTAATACAATAGACTAAACAACTTAAAAATGCACCTAAAAACCAATGAATATGGGCACTTCTACTATTCATTTGTGAATGATAAATCGCCGCGTTCGAATCCCTGTTACCATGGAATTGAAAATAAACGAATCCGATTTGGCAAAGGACGATCAAAGGTAGGAGCGTGGAAATAATACAATAGAGTAATCAACTTAAAAATGCACCTAAAAACCAATGAATAAGGGTTCTTCTACTGTTCATTTGTTAATGACAATCGCCGCGTTCGAATCCCTGTTACCATGGAATTGAAAATAAACGAATCCGATTTGACGAAGGACGATCAAAGGTAAGAGCGTTGAATGAATACAATAGACTAATCAACTTAAAAATGCACCTAAAAACGAATGAATATGGGTTCTTCTACTGTTCATTTCTGAATGAAAATCGCCGCGTTCGAATCCCTGTTACCATGGAATTTAAAATAAACGCTTCCGATTTGACGAAGGACGATCAAAGTTAGGAATGTGGAATTAATACAATAGACTAATCATATTAAAAATGCACCTAAAAACCAATGATATTGGCACTTCTACTGTTCATTTATGAATGACGATCGCCGCGTTCGAATCCCTGTTAACATGGAATTGAAAATAAACGAATCCGATTTGACGAAGGACGATCAAAGGTAGGAGCGTTGAATTAATACAATAGACTAATCAACTTAAAAACGCACCTAAAAACCAATGATTATGGGTTTTTTACTGTTCATTTTTGAATGAAAATCGCCGCGTTCGAATTCCTGTTACCATGGAATTGAAAATAAACGAATCCGATTTGACGAAGGACGATCAAAGGAAGGAGTGTGGAATTAATACAATAGACTAATCAACTTAAAAAATGCACGGAAAACCAATGAATATGGGCAATTCTACTGTTCATTTGTAAATGAAAATCGCCGCGTTCGAATCCCTGTTACCATGGAATTGAAAATAAACGCATCCGATTTGACGAAGGACGATCAAAGTTAGGAGCGTGTAGTTAATACAATAGACTAATCAACTTAAAAATGCACTGAAAAAACAATGAATATGGGCACTTCTACTGTTTATTTGTAAATGATAATCGCCGCTTTCGAATCCCTTTTACCATGGAATTGAAAATAAACGAATCCGATTTGCCGAAGGACGATCAAAGGTAGGAGCGTGGAATTAATACAATAGACTAACCATATTAAAAATTCACCTAAAACTAATGAATATGGGCACTTGTACTCTTTATTTCTGAATGAAAATCGCCGCGTTTGAATCCTGGTTACCATGGAATTGAAAATAAACGTATCCGATTTGACGAAGGACGATCAAAGGTTGGAGCTCGGAATTAATACAATAGACTAAACAACTTAAAAATGCAGGTAAAAACCAATGAATATGGGCAATTCTACTGTTCATTTGTAAATGAAAATCGCCGCGTTCGAATCCCTGTTACCATGGAATTGAAAATAAACGCATCCGATTTGACGAAAGACGATCAAAGGTAGGAGCGTGGAATTATTACAATAGACTTATCAACAACTAAAAATTTACGTCAAAACCAATGAATATGGGCACTTCTACTGTTCATTTGTGAATGAAAATGCCGCGTTCGAATACCTGTTACCATGGAATTGAATATAAACGAATCCGATTTGACGAAGGACGATCAAAGGTAGGAGCGTGGAATTAATACAATAGACTAATCAACTTAAAAATGCAAATAAAAATCAATGAATATGTGCAATTCTACTGTTCATTTGTGAATGAAAATCGCCGCGTTCGAATCCCTGTTACCATGGAATTGAAAATAAACGAATCCGATTTGACGAAGGACGATCAAAGGTAGGAGCGTGGAATTAATACAATAGACTAATCAACTTAAAAATGCACCCCAAAACCAATGAATATGGGTTCTTCTACTGTTCATTTGTGAATGATAAATCGCCGCGTTCGAATCCCTGTTACCATGGAATTGAAAATAAACGCATCCGATTTGACGAAGGACGATCAATGGTAGGAGCGTGGAATTATTACAATAGACTAATCAACTTAAAAATTCACGTCAAAACCAATGAATATGGGCACTTCTACTGTTCATTTGTGAATGAAAATTGCCGCGTTCGAATACCTGTTACCATGGAATTGAAAATAAACGAATCCGATTTGACGAAGGACGATCAAAGGTAGGAGCGTGGAATTAATACAATAGACTTATCAACTTAAAAATGCACCTAAAAACCAATGAATATGGGTTCTTCTACTGTTCATTTGTTAATGACTATCGCCGCGTTCGAATCCCTGTTACCATGGAATTGAAAATAAACGAATCCGATTTGACGAAGGACGATCAAACTTTAGGAGCGTGGAATTAATACAATAGACTAATCAACTTAAAAATGCACCAAAAAACCAATGAATATGGATTCTTCTACTGTTCATTTGTTAATGACAATCGCCGCGTTCGAGTCCCTGTTACCATGGAATTGAAAATAAACGAATCCGATTTGACGAAGGACGATCAAAGGTAGGAGCGTGGAATTAATACAATAGACTAATAAACTTAAAAATGCAAATAAAAACCAATGAATATGTGCAATTCTACTGTTCATTTGTGAATGAAAATCGCCGCGTTCGAATCCCTGTTACCATGGAATTGAAAATAAACGAATCCGATTTGACGAAGGACGATTAAAGGTAGAAGCGTGGAATTAATACAATAGACTGATCAACTTAAAAATGCACCCAAAAACCAATGAATATGGGTTCTTCTACTGTTCATTTGTGAATGACAATCGCCGCGTTCGAATCCCTGTTACCATGGAATTGAAAATATACGAATCCGATTGGACGAAAAACGATCAAAGGTAGGAGCGTGGAATTAATACAATAGACTAATCAACTTAAAAATGCACGTAAAAACAAATGAATATGGGTTCTTCTACTGTTCATTTGTTAATGACAATCGCCGCGTTCGAATCCCTGTTACCATGGAATTGAAAATAAACGAATCCGATTTGACGAAGGACGATCAAAGGTAGGAGCGTGGAATTAATACAATAGACTAATCAACTTAAAAATGCACCTAAAAACCAATGAATATGGGTTCTTCTACTGTTCATTTGTTAATGACAATCGCCGCGTTCGAATCCCTGTTACCATGGAATTGAAAATAAACGAATCCGATTCGACGAAGGACGATCAAAGGTAGGAGCGTGGAATTAATACAATAGACTAATCAACTTAAAAATGCAAATAAAAACCAATGAATATGTGCAATTCTACTGTTCATTTGTGAATGAAAATTGCCGCGTTCGAATCCCTGTTACCATGGAATTGAAAATAAACGAATCCGATTTGACGAAGGACGATCAAAGGTAGGAGCGTGGAATTAATACAATAGACTAATCAACTTAAAAATGCACCCCAAAACCAATGAATATGGGCACTTCTACTGTTCATTTGTGAATGACAATCGCCGCGTTCGAATCCCTGTTACAATGGAATTGAAAATAAACGAATCCGATTTGACGAAGGACGATCAAAGGTAGGAGCGTGGAATTAATACAGTAGACTAATCAACTTAAAAATGCAAATAAAAACCAATGAATATGTTCAATTCTACTGTTCATTTGTGAATGAAAATCGCCGCGTTCGAATCCCTGTTACCATGGAATTGAAAATAAACGAATCCGATTTGACGAAGGACGATCAAAGGTAGGAGCATGGAATTAATACAATAGACTAATCAACTTAAAAATGCACCCCAAAACCAATGAATATGGGCACTTCTACTGTTCATTTGTGAATGATAAATCGCCGCGTTCGAATCCCTGTTACCATGGAATTGAAAATAAACGCATCCGATTTGACGAAGGACGATCAAAGGAAGGAGCGTGGAATTAATACAATAGACTAATCAACTTAAAAATGCACCTAAAAACCAATGAATATGGGTTCTTCTACTGTTCATTTGTTAATGACAATCGCCGTGTTCGAATCCCTGTTACCATGGAATTGAAAATAAACGAATCCGATTTGACGAAGGACGATCAAAGGTAGGAGCGTGGAATTAATACAATAGACTAATCAACTTCAAAATGCAACTCAAAACCAATGAATATGGGTTCTTCTACTGTTCATTTGTGAATGACAATCGCCGCTTTCGAATCCCTGTTACAATGGAATTGAAAATAAACGAATCCGATTTGACTAAGGACGATCAAAGGTAGGAGCGTGGAATTAATACAATAGACTAAAAAACTTAAAAATGCACCTAAAAACCAATTAATATGGGCACTTCTACTATTCATTTGCGAATGATAAATCGACGCGTTTGAATCCCTGTTACCATGGAATTGAAAATAAACGAATCCGATTTGACGAAGGACGATCAAAGGTAGGAGCGTGGAATTAATACAATAGACTAATCAACTTAAAAATGCACCTAAAAACCAATGAATATGGGTTCTTCTACTGTTCATTTGTTAATGACAATGGCCGCGTTCGAGTACCTGTTACCATGGAATTGAAAATAAACGAATCCGATTTGACGAAGGACGATCAAAGTTAGGAGCGTGGAATTAATACAATAGACTAAACAACTTAAAAATGCACGTAAAAACCATTGAATATGGGCAATTCTACTGTTCATTTTTAAATGAATATAGCCGCGTTCGAATCCCTGTTAACATGGATTTGAAAATAAACGAATCCGATTTGACGAAGGACGATCAAAGGTAGGAGCGTGAAATTAATACAATAGACTAATCAACTTAAAAATGCACCTAAAAACCAATGAATATGGGCACTTCTACTATTCATTTGCGAATGATAAATCGACGCGTTTGAATCCCTGTTACCATGGAATTGAAAATAAACGAATTTGATTTGACGAAGGACGATCAAAGGTAGGAGCGTGGAATTGATACAATAGACTAATCAACTTAAAAATGCACCTAAAAACCAATGAATATGGGTTCTTCTACTGTTCATTTGTGAATGACAATCGCCGCGTTCGAATCCCTGTTACCATGGAATTGAAAATATACGAATCCGATTGGACGAAAAACGATCAAAGGTAGGAGCGTGGAATTAATACAATAGACTAATCAACTTAAAATGCACGTAAAAACCAATGAATATGGGCAATTCTACTGTTCATTTGTGAATGAAAATCGCCGCGTTCGAATCCCTGTTACCATGGAATTGAAAATAAACGAATCCGATTTGACGAAGGACGATCAAAGGTAGGAGCGTGGAATTAATACAATAGACTAATCAACTTAAAAATGCACCTAAAAACCAATGAATATGGGTTCTTCTACTGTTCATTTGTTAATGACAATCGCCGCGTTCGAATCCCTGTTACCATGGAATTGAAAATATACGAATCCGATTGGACGAAAAACGATCAAAGGTAGGAGCGTGGAATTAATACAATAGACTAATCAACTTAAAAATGCAAATAAAAACCAATGAATATGTGCAATTCTACTGTTCATTTGTGAATGAAAATTGCCGCGTTCGAATCCCTGTTACCATGGAATTGAAAATAAACGAATCCGATTTGACGAAGGACGATCAAAGGTAGGAGCGTGGAATTAATACAATAGACTAATCAACTTAAAAATGCACCCCAAAACCAATGAATATGGGCACTTCTACTGTTCATTTGTGAATGACAATCGCCGCGTTCGAATCCCTGTTACAATGGAATTGAAAATAAACGAATCCGATTTGACGAAGGACGATCAATGGTAGGAGCGTGGAATTAATACAGTAGACTAATCAACTTAAAAATGCAAATAAAAACCAATGAATATGTTCAATTCTACTGTTCATTTGTGAATGAAAATCGCCGCGTTCGAATCCCTGTTACCATGGAATTGAAAATAAACGAATCCGATTGGACGAAAAACGATCAAAGGTAGGAGCGTGGAATTAATACAATAGACTAATCAACTTAAAAATGCACCCCAAAACCAATGAATATGGGCACTTCTACTGTTCATTTGTGAATGATAAATCGCCGCGTTCGAATCCCTGTTACCATGGAATTGAAAATAAACGCATCCGATTTGACGAAGGACGATCAAAGGTAGGAGCGTGGAATTAATACAATAGACTAATCAACTTAAAAATGCACCTAAAAACCAATGAATATGGGTTCTTCTACTGTTCATTTGTTAATGACAATCGCCGTGTTCGAATCCCTGTTACCATGGAATTGAAAATAAACGAATCCGATTTGACGAAGGACGATCAAGGGTAGGAGCGTGGAATTAATACAATAGACTAATCAACTTCAAAATGCAACTCAAAACCAATGAATATGGGTTCTTCTACTGTTCATTTGTGAATGACAATCGCCGCTTTCGAATCCCTGTTACAATGGAATTGAAAATAAACGAATCCGATTTGACTAAGGACGATCAAAGGTAGGAGCGTGGAATTAATACAATAGACTAAACAACTTAAAAATGCACGTAAAAACCAATAAATATGGGCAATTCTACTTTTCATTTTTGAATGAAAATCGCCGCGTTCGAATCCCTGTTACCATGGAATTGAAAATAAACGCATCCGATTTGACGAACGACGATCAAAGGTAGGAGCGTGGAATTATTACAATAGACTAATCAACTTAAAAATTCACGTCAAAACCAATGAATATGGGCACTTCTACTGTTCATTTGTGAATGAAAATTGCCGCGTTCGAATACCTGTTAACATGGAATTGAAAATAAACGAATCCGATTTGACGAAGGACGATCAAAGGTAGGAGCGTGGAATTAATACAATAGACTAAAAAACTTAAAAATGCACGTAAAAACCAATGAATATGGGTTCTTCTACTGTTCATTTGTGAATGACAATCGCCGCGTTCGAATCCCTGTTACCATGGAATTGAAAATAAACGAATCCGATTTGACGAAGGACGATCAAAGGTAGAAGCGTGGAATTAATACAATAGACTGATCAACTTAAAAATGCACCCAAAAACCAATGAATATGGGTTCTTCTACTGTTCATTTGGGAATGACAATCGCCGCGTTCGAATCCCTGTTACCATGGAATTGAAAATATACGAATCCGATTGGACGAAAAACGATCAAAGATAGGAGCGTGGAATTAATACAATAGACTAATCAACTTAAAAATGCACGTAAAAACCAATGAATATGGGCAATTCTACTTTTCATTTGTGAATGAAAATCGCCGCGTTCGAATCCCTGTTACCATGGAATTGAAAATAAACGAATCCGATTTGACGAAGGACGATCAAAGGTAGGAGCGTGGAATTAATACAATAGACTAATCAACTTAAAAATGCACCTAAAAACCAATGAATATGGGTTCTTCTACTGTTCATTTGTTAATGACAATCTCCGCGTTCGAATCCCTGTTACCATGGAATTGAAAATAAACGAATCCGATTTGACGAAGGACGATCAAAGGTAGGAGCGTGGAATTAATACAATAGACTAATCAACTTAAAAATGCAAATAAAAACCAATGAATATGTGCAATTCTACTGTTCATTTGTGAATGAAAATTGCCGCGTTCGGAATCCCTGTTACCATGGAATTGAAAATAAACGAATCCGATTTGACGAAGGACGATCAAAGGTAGGAGCGTGGAATTAATACAATAGACAAATCAACTTAAAAATGCACCCCAAAACCAATGAATATGGGCACTTCTACTGTTCATTTGTGAATGATAAATCGCCGCTTTCGAATCCCTGTTACCATGGAATTGAAAATAAACGCATCCGATTTGACGAAGGACGATCAAAGGTAGGAGCGTGGAATTAATACAATAGACTAATCAACTTAAAAATGCAAATAAAAACCAATGAATATGTGCAATTCTACTGTTCATTTGTGAATGAAAATCGCCGCGTTTGAATCCCTGTTACCATGGAATTGAAAATAAACGAATCCGATTTGACGAAGGACGATCAAAGGTAGGAGCATGGAATTAATACAATAGACTAATCAACTTAAAAATGCAACCCCAAAACCAATGAATATGGGCACTTCTACTGTTCATTTGTGAATGAAAATTGCCGCGTTCGAATACCTGTTACCATGGAATTGAAAATAAACGCATCCGATTTGACGAAGGACGATCAAAGGTAGGAGCGTGGAATTATTACAATAGACTAATCAACTTAAAAATTCACGTCAAAACCAATGAATATGGGCACTTCTACTGTTCATTTGTGAATGAAAATTGCCGCGTTCGAATACCTGTTACCATGGAATTGAAAATAAACGAATCCGATTTGACTAAGGACGATCAAAGGTAGGAGCGTGGAATAATACAATAGACTAAACAACTTAAAAATGCACGTAAAAACCATTGAATATGGGCAATTCTACTGTTCATTTTTAAATGAAAATAGCCGCGTTCGAATCCCTGTTAACATGGATTTGAAAATAAAAGAATCCGATTTGACGAAGGACGATCAAAGGTAGGAGCGTGGAATTAATACAATAGACTAATCAACTTAAAAATGCACCTAAAAACCAATGAATATGGGCACTTCTACTATTCATTTGCGAATGATAAATCGACGCGTTTGAATCCCTGTTACCATGGAATTGAAAATAAACGAATCCGATTTGACGAAGGACGATCAAAGGTAGGAGCGTGGAATTAATACACTAGACTAATCAACTTAAAAATGCACCCCAAAACCAATGGATATGGGTTCTTCTACTGTTCATTTGTGAATGATAAATCGCCGCGTTCGAATCCCTGTTACCATGGAATTGAAAATAAACGCATCCGATTTGACGAAGGACGATCAAAGGTAGGAGCGTGGAATTATTACAATAGACTAATCAACTTAAAAATTCACGTCAAAACCAATGAATATGGGCACTTCTACTGTTCATTTGTGAATGAAAATTGCCGCGTTCGAATACCTGTTACCATGGAATTGAAAATAAACGAATCCGATTTGACGAAGGACGATCATAGGTAGGAGCGTGGAATTAATACAATAGACTAATCAACTTAAAAATGCACGTAAAAACCAATGAATATGGGCAATTCTACTGTTCATTTGTGAATGAAAATCGCCGCGTTCGAATCCCTGTTATCATGGAATTGAAAATAAACGAATCCGATTGGACGAAGAACGATCAAAGGTGGGGGCGTGGAATTAATACAATAGACTAATCAACTTAAAAACGCACCTAAAAACCAATGATTATGGGTTTTTTTACTGTTCATTTTTGAATGAAAATCGCCGCGTTCGAATTCCTGTTACCATGGAATTGAAAATAAACGAATCCGATTTGACGAAGGACGATCAAAGGAAGGAGTGTGGAATTAATACAATAGACTAATCAACTTAAAAATGCACGTAAAACCAATGAATATGGGTTTTCTACTGTTGATTTGTGAATGACAATCGCCGCGTTCGAATCCCTGTTACCATGGAATTGAAAATAAACGAATCCGATTTGACGAAGGACGGTCAAAGTTAGGAGCGTGTAGTTAATACAATAGACTAATCAACTTAAAAATGCACCGAAAAAACAATTAATATGGGCACTTCTACTGTTTATTTGTAAATGATAATCGCCGCGTTCGAATCCCTGTTACCATGGAATTGAAAATAAACGAATCCGATTTGCCGAAGACCGATCAAAGGTAGGAGCGTGAAATTAATACAATAGACTAATCAACTTAAAATTCACCTAAAAACCAATGAATATGGGTTATTCTACTGTTCATTTGTGAATGACAATCGCCGCGTTCGTATCCCTGTTACAATGGAATTGAAAATAAACGAATCCGATTTGACGAAGGACGATCAAAGGTAGGAGCGTGGAATTAATACAATAGACTAAACAACTTAAAAATGCACGTAAAAACCAATGAATATGGGCAATTCTACTGTTCATTTGTAAATGAAAATCGCCGCGTTCGAATCCCTGTTAACATGGAATTGAAAATAAACGAATCCGATTGGACGAAAGACGATCAAAGGTTGGAGCGTGGAATTAATACAATAGACTAATCGACTTAAAAATGCACCTAAAAACCAATGAATATGGGTTCTTCTACTGTTCATTTGTTAATGACAATCGCCGCGTTCGAATCCCTGTTACCATGGAATTGAAAATAAACGAATCCGATTTGACGAAGGACGATCAAAGGTAGGAGCGTTGAATTAATACAATAGTCTAATCAACTTAAAAATGCACCTAAAAACAAATGAATATGGGTTCTTCTACTGTTCATTTGTGAATGAAAATTGCCGCGTTCGAATCCCTGTTACCATGGAATTGAAAATAAACGCTTCCGATTTGACGAAGGACGATCTAAGGTAGGATCGTGGAATTAATACAATAGACTAATCAACTTAAATATGCACGTAAAAACCAATGAATATGGGTTCTTCTACTGTTCATTTATGAATGACAATCGCCGCGTTCGAATCCCAGTTACCATGGAATTGAAAATCAAGGAAACCGATTTGACGAAGGACGATCAAAGATAGGAGCGTGGAATTAATACAATAGACTAACCATATTAAAAATGCACCTAAAAACTAATGAATATGGGCACATCTCTTCTTTATTTCAGAATGAAAATGCCGCGTTTGAATCCTGGTTACCATGGAATTGAAAATAAACGTATCCAATTTGACGAAGGACGATCAAAGTATGGAGCGTGGAATTCATAAAATAGACTGATAACCTTAAAAATGCACCCAAAAACCAATGAATATGGGTTCTTCTTCTGTTCATTTGTGAATGACAATCGTCGCGTTCGAATCCCTGTTACCATGGAATTGAAAATAAACGAATCCGATTGGACGAAGGACGATCAAAGGTAGGAGCGTGGAATTAATACAATAGACTAATCAACTTAAAAACGCACCTAAAAACCAATGATTATGGGTTCTTTTACTGTTCATTTTTGAATGAAAATAGCCGCGTCCGAATCCCTGTTACCATGGAATTGAAAATAAACGAATCCGATTTGACGAAGGACGATCAAAGGTAGAAGCGTGGAATTAATACAATAGACTAAACATTATAAAAATGCACCGATCAACCAATGAATATTGGCACCTCTATTGTTCATTTGTGAATGACAATCGCCGCGTTTGAATCCCTTTTACAATGGAATTGAAAATAAACGATTCCGATTTGACGAAGGACGATCAAAGGTAGGAGCGTGGAATTAATACAATAGACTAATCAACTTAAAAATGCACGTAAAAAACAATGAATATGGGCAATTCTACTGTTCATTTGTAAATGAAAATCGCCGCGTTCGAATCCCTGTTACAATGGAATTGAAAATAAACGAATCCGATTTGACGAAGGACGATCAAAGGTAGGAGCGTGGAATTAATACAATAGACTAACCATATTAAAATGCACCTATAAACTAATAAATATGGGCACTTCTACTCTTTATTTCTGAATGAAAATCGCCGCGTTTGAATCCTGGTTACCGAGGAATTGAAAATAAACGTATCCGATTTGACGAAGGACGATCAAAGTATGGAGCGTGGAATTCATAAAATAGACTGAAAACCTTAAAAATGCACGTAAAAACCAATGAATATTGGCACTTCTACTGTTCATTTCTGAAGGAAAATCGCCGCGTTTGAATCCTGGTTACCATGGAATTGAAAATTAACGAATCCGATTTGACGAAGAACGATCAAAAGTAGCAGCATGGAATTATAACATTAGAATATTCAACTTAAAAATGCACCGAAAAACCAATGAATATGGATTCTTCCACTGTTCATTTGTGAATGACAATCGCCGCGTTCGAATCCCTGTTACCCTGGAATTGAAAATAATCGAATCCGATTTGACGAGGACGATCAAAGGTAGGAGCGTGGAATTAATACAATAGACTAATCAACTTAAAAATGCACCCAAAAACCAATGAATATGGGTTCTTCTACTGTTCATTTGTGAATGACAATCGCCGCGTTCGAATCCCTGTTACCATGGAATTGAAAATAAACGAATCCGATTGGACGAAGGACGATCAAAGGTAGAAGCGTGGAATTAATACAATAGACTAATCAACTTAAAAATGCACGTAAAAACCAATTAATATGGACAATTCTACTGTTCATTTGTGAATGAAAATCGCCGCGTTTGAATCCTGGTTACCATGGAATTGAAAATAAACGAATCCGATTGGACGAAGGACGATCAAAGGTAGGAGCGTGGAATTAATACAATAGACTAATCAACTTAAAAACGCACCTAAAAACCAATGATTATGGGTTCTTTTACTGTTCATTTTTGAATGAAAATCGCCGCGTCCGAATCCCTGTTACCATGGAATTGAAAATAAACGAATCCGATTTGACGAAGGACGATCAAAGGGTTAGTGTGGAATTAATACAATAGACTAATCAACTTAAAAATGCACGTAAAACCAATGAATATGGGTTTTCTACTGTTTATTTGTAAATGATAATCGCCGCGTTCGAATCCCTGTTACCATGGAATTGAAAATAAACGAATCCGATTTGACGAAGGACGATCAAAGGTAGGAGCGTGGAATTAATACAATAGACTAACCATATTAAAAATGCACCTATAAACTAATGAATATGGGCACTTCTACTCTTTATTTCTTAATGAAAATCGCCGCGATTGAATCCTGGTTACCATGGAATTGAAAATAAACGTATCCGATTTGACGAAGGACGATCAAAGGTTGGAGAGTGGAATTAATAAAATAGACTGAACAACTTAAAAATGCAGGTAAAAACCAATGAATATTGGCACTTCTACTGTTCATTTGTGAAGGAAAATGGCCGCGTTTGAATCCTGGTTACCATGGAATTGAAAATTAACGAATCCGATTTGACAAAGGACGATCAAAGGTAGTAGCGTGGAATTAATACATTAGACTAATCAACTTAAAAATGCACGTAAAAACCAATGAATATGGGCACTTCTACTGTTTATTTGTAAATGATAATCGCCGCGTTCGAATCCCTGTTACCATGGAATTGAAAATAAACGAATCCGATTTGCCGAAGACCGATCAAAGGTAGGAGCGTGAAATTAAAAAATAGACTAATCAACTTAAAATTCACCTAAAAACCAATAAATATGGGTTATTCTACTGTTCATTTGTGAATGACAATCGCCGCGTTCGAATCCCTGTTAAAATGGAATTGAAAATAAACGATCCCGATTTGACGAAGGACGATCAAAGGTAGGAGCGTGGAATTAATACAATAGACTAAACAACTTAAAAATGCACGTAAAAACCAATGAATATGGGCAATTCTACTGTTCATTTGTAAATGAAAATCGCCGCGTTCGAATCCCTGTTAACATGGAATTGAAAATAAACGAATCCGATTTGACGAAGGACGATCAAAGGTAGGAGCGTGGAATTAATACAATAGACTAATCAACTTAAAAATGCACCTAAAAACCAATGAATATGGGTTCTTCTACTGTTCATTTGTTAATGACAATCGCCGCGTTCGAATCCCTGTTACCATGGAATTGAAAATAAACGAATTCGATTTGACGAAGGACGATCAAAGGTAGGAGCGTTGAATTAATACAATAGACTAATCAACTTAAAAATGCACCTAAAAACAAATGAATATGGGTTCTTCTACTGTTCATTTGTGAATGAAAATTGCCGCGTTCGAATACCTGTTACCATGGAATTGAAAATAAACGTATCCGATTTGACGAAGGACGATCAAAGTATGGAGCGTGGAATTCATAAAATAGACTGAAAACCTTAAAAATGCACGTAAAAACCAATGAATATTGGCACTTCTACTGTTCATTTGTGAAGGAAAATCGCCGCGTTTGAATCCTGGTTACCATGGAATTGAAAATTAACGAATCCGATTTGACGAAGGACGATCAAAAGTAGCAGCGTGGAATTATAACATTAGAATATTCAACTTAAAAATGCACCGAAAAACCAATGAATATGGATTCTTCCACTGTTCATTTGTGAATGACAATCGCCGCGTTCGCATCCCTGTTACCCTGGAATTGAAAATAAACGAATCCGATTTAACAAAGAACGATCAAAGTTAGGAGCGTGGAATTAATACAATAGACTAACCATATTAAAAATGCACCTAAAAACCAATGAATATGGGCACTTCTACTGTTCATTTATGAATGACAATCGCCGCGTTCGAATCCCTGTTACCATGGAATTGAAAATAAAGGAAACCGATTTGACGAAGGACGATCAAAAATAGGAGCGTGGAATTAATAAAATAGACTAACCATATTAAAAATGCACCTAAAAACTAATGAATATGGGCACTTCTCTTCTTTATTTCTGAATGAAAATGCCGCGTTTGAATCCTGGTTACCATGGAATTGAAAATAAACGTATCCGATTTGACGAAGGACGATCAAAGTATGGAGCGTGGAATTCCTAAAATAGACTGAAAAACCTTAAAAATGCACGTAAAAACCAATGAATATTGGCACTTCTACTGTTCATTTGTACAGGAAAATCGCCGCGTTTGAATCCTGGTTACCATGGAATTGAAAATTAACGAATCCGATTTGACGAAGGACGATCAAAGGTAGGAGCGTGGAATTAATACAATAGACTAATCAACTTAAAAATGCACGTAAAAACCAATTAATATGGACAATTCTACTGTTCATTTGTGAATGAAAATCGCCGCGTTCGAATCCCTGTTACCATGGAATTGAAAATAAACGAATCCGATTGGACGAAGGACGATCAAAGGTAGGAGCGTGGAATTAATACAATAGACTAATCAACTTAAAAATGCACCCAAAAACCAATGAATATGGGTTCTTCTACTGTTCATTTGTGAATGACAATCGCCGCGTTCGAATCCCTGTTACCATGGAATTGAAAATAAACGAATCCGATTGGACGAAGGACGATCAAAGGTAGAAGCGTGGAATTAATACAATAGACTAATCAACTTAAAAATTCACGTAAAAACCAATTAATATGGGCAATTCTACTGTTGATTTGTGAATGACAATCGCCGCGTTTGAATCCTGGTTACCATGGAATTGAAAATAAACGAATCCGATTGGACGAAGGACGATCAAAGGTAGGAGCGTGGAATTAATACAATAGACTAATCAACTTCAAAACGCACCTAAAAACCAATGATTATGGGTTCTTTTACTGTTCATTTTTGAATGAAAATAGCCGCGTCCGAATCCCTGTTACCATGGAATTGAAAATAAACGAATCCGATTTGACGAAGGACGATCAAAGGTAGGAGCGTGGAATTAATACAATAGACTAAACATTATAAAAATGCACCGATCAACCAATGAATATTGGCACCTCTATTGTTCATTTGTGAATGACAATCGCCGCGTTTGAATCCCTTTTACAATGGAATTGAAAATAAACGATTCCGATTTGACGAAGGACGATCAAAGGTAGAAGCGTGGAATTAATACAATAGACTAATCAACTTAAAAATGCACGTAAAAAACAATGAATATGGGCAATTCTACTGTTCATTTGTAAATGAAAATCGCCGCGTTCGAATCCCTGTTACAATGGAATTGAAAATAAACGAATCCGATTTGACGAAGGACGATCAAAGGTAGGAGCGTGGAATTAATACAATAGACTAGCCATATTAAAATGCACCTATAAACTAATAAATATGGGCACTTCTACCCTTTATTTCTGAATGAAAATCGCCGCGTTTGAATCCTGGTTACCGAGGAATTGAAAATAAACGTATCCGATTTGACGAAGGACGATCAAAGTATGGAGCGTGGAATTCATAAAATAGACTGAAAACCTTAAAAATGCACGTAAAAACCAATGAATATTGGCACTTCTACTGTTCATTTGTGAAGGAAAATCGCCGCGTTTGAATCCTGGTTACCATGGAATTGAAAATTAACGAATCCGATTTGACGAAGAACGATCAAAAGTAGCAGCATGGAATTATAACATTAGAATATTCAACTTAAAAATGCACCGAAAAACCAATGAATATGGATTCTTCCACTGTTCATTTGTGAATGACAATCGCCGCGTTCGAATCCCTGTTACCCTGGAATTGAAAATAATCGAATCCGATTTGACGAGGACGATCAAAGGTAGGAGCGTGGAATTAATACAATAGACTAATCAACTTAAAAATGCACCCAAAAACCAATGAATATGGGTTCTTCTACTGTTCATTTGTGAATGACAATCGCCGCGTTCGAATCCCTGTTACCATGGAATTGAAAATAAACGAATCCGATTGGACGAAGGACGATCAAAGGTAGAAGCGTGGAATTAATACAATAGACTAATCAACTTAAAAATGCACGTAAAAACCAATTAATATGGACAATTCTACTGTTCATTTGTGAATGAAAATCGCCGCGTTTGAATCCTGGTTACCATGGAATTGAAAATAAACGAATCCGATTGGACGAAGGACGATCAAAGGTAGGAGCGTGGAATTAATACAATAGACTAATCAACTTAAAAACGCACCTAAAAACCAATGATTATGGGTTCTTTTACTGTTCATTTTTGAATGAAAATCGCCGCGTCCGAATCCCTGTTACCATGGAATTGAAAATAAACGAATCCGATTTGACGAAGGACGATCAAAGGGTTAGTGTGGAATTAATACAATAGACTAATCAACTTAAAAATGCACGTAAAACCAATGAATATGGGTTTTCTACTGTTTATTTGTAAATGATAATCGCCGCGTTCGAATCCCTGTTACCATGGAATTGAAAATAAACGAATCCGATTTGACGAAGGACGATCAAAGGTAGGAGCGTGGAATTAATACAATAGACTAACCATATTAAAAATGCACCTATAAACTAATGAATATGGGCACTTCTACTCTTTATTTCTTAATGAAAATCGCCGCGATTGAATCCTGGTTACCATGGAATTGAAAATAAACGTATCCGATTTGACGAAGGACGATCAAAGGTTGGAGAGTGGAATTAATAAAATAGACTGAACAACTTAAAAATGCAGGTAAAAACCAATGAATATTGGCACTTCTACTGTTCATTTGTGAAGGAAAATGGCCGCGTTTGAATCCTGGTTACCATGGAATTGAAAATTAACGAATCCGATTTGACAAA
This sequence comes from Hetaerina americana, assembly GCF_022747635.1. NCBI lineage: Eukaryota > Metazoa > Arthropoda > Insecta > Odonata > Calopterygidae > Hetaerina > Hetaerina americana. Next base: position 20,448 of record NW_027286294.1, read on the forward strand.
GGACGATCAAAGGTAGTAGCGTGGAATTAATACATTAGACTAATCAACTTAAAAATGCACGTAAAAACCAATGAATATGGGCACTTCTACTGTTTATTTGTAAATGATAATCGCCGCGTTCGAATCCCTGTTACCATGGAATTGAAAATAAACGAATCCGATTTGCCGAAGACCGATCAAAGGTAGGAGCGTGAAATTAAAAAATAGACTAATCAACTTAAAATTCACCTAAAAACCAATAAATATGGGTTATTCTACTGTTCATTTGTGAATGACAATCGCCGCGTTCGAATCCCTGTTAAAATGGAATTGAAAATAAACGATCCCGATTTGACGAAGGACGATCAAAGGTAGGAGCGTGGAATTAATACAATAGACTAAACAACTTAAAAATGCACGTAAAAACCAATGAATATGGGCAATTCTACTGTTCATTTGTAAATGAAAATCGCCGCGTTCGAATCCCTGTTAACATGGAATTGAAAATAAACGAATCCGATTTGACGAAGGACGATCAAAGGTAGGAGCGTGGAATTAATACAATAGACTAATCAACTTAAAAATGCACCTAAAAACCAATGAATATGGGTTCTTCTACTGTTCATTTGTTAATGACAATCGCCGCGTTCGAATCCCTGTTACCATGGAATTGAAAATAAACGAATTCGATTTGACGAAGGACGATCAAAGGTAGGAGCGTTGAATTAATACAATAGACTAATCAACTTAAAAATGCACCTAAAAACAAATGAATATGGGTTCTTCTACTGTTCATTTGTGAATGAAAATTGCCGCGTTCGAATACCTGTTACCATGGAATTGAAAATAAACGTATCCGATTTGACGAAGGACGATCAAAGTATGGAGCGTGGAATTCATAAAATAGACTGAAAACCTTAAAAATGCACGTAAAAACCAATGAATATTGGCACTTCTACTGTTCATTTGTGAAGGAAAATCGCCGCGTTTGAATCCTGGTTACCATGGAATTGAAAATTAACGAATCCGATTTGACGAAGGACGATCAAAAGTAGCAGCGTGGAATTATAACATTAGAATATTCAACTTAAAAATGCACCGAAAAACCAATGAATATGGATTCTTCCACTGTTCATTTGTGAATGACAATCGCCGCGTTCGAATCCCTGTTACCCTGGAATTGAAAATAAACGAATCCGATTTAACAAAGAACGATCAAAGTTAGGAGCGTGGAATTAATACAATAGACTAACCATATTAAAAATGCACCTAAAAACCAATGAATATGGGCACTTCTACTGTTCATTTATGAATGACAATCGCCGCGTTCGAATCCCTGTTACCATGGAATTGAAAATAAAGGAAACCGATTTGACGAAGGACGATCAAAGATAGGAGCGTGGAATTAATAAAATAGACTAACCATATTAAAAATGCACCTAAAAAACTAATGAATATGGGCACTTCTCTTCTTTATTTCTGAATGAAAATGCCGCGTTTGAATCCTGGTTACCATGGAATTGAAAATAAACGTATCCGATTTGACGAAGGACGATCAAAGTATGGAGCGTGGAATTCCTAAAATAGACTGAAAAAACCTTAAAAAATGCACGTAAAAACACCAATGAATATTGGCACTTCTACTGTTCATTTGTACAGGAAAATCGCCGCGTTTGAATCCTGGTTACCATGGAATTGAAAATTAACGAATCCGATTTGACGAAGGACGATCAAAGGTAGGAGCGTGGAATTAATAACAATAGACTAATCAACTTAAAAATGCACGTAAAAACCAATTAATATGGACAATTCTACTGTTCATTTGTGAATGAAAATCGCCGCGTTCGAATCCCTGTTACCATGGAATTGAAAATAAACGAATCCGATTGGACGAAGGACGATCAAAGGTAGGAGCGTGGAATTAATACAATAGACTAATCAACTTAAAAATGCACCCAAAAACCAATGAATATGGGTTCTTCTACTGTTCATTTGTGAATGACAATCGCCGCGTTCGAATCCCTGTTACCATGGAATTGAAAATAAACGAATCCGATTGGACGAAGGACGATCAAAGGTAGAAGCGTGGAATTAATACAATAGACTAATCAACTTAAAAATTCACGTAAAAAACCAATTTTTAAATGGGCAATTCTACTGTTGATTTGTGAATGACAATCGCCGCGTTTGAATCCTGGTTACCATGGAATTGAAAATAAACGAATCCGATTGGACGAAGGACGATCAAAGGTAGGAGCGTGGAATTAATACAATAGACTAATCAACTTAAAAACGCACCTAAAAACCAATGATTATGGGTTCTTTTACTGTTCATTTTTGAATGAAAATCGCCGCGTCCGAATCCCTGTTACCATGGAATTGAAAAATAAACGAATCCGATTTGACGAAGGACGATCAAAGGGTTAGGGTGGAATTAATACAATAGACTAATCAACTTAAAAATGCACGTAAAACCAATGAATATGGGTTTTCTACTGTTTATTTGTAAATGATAATCGCCGCGTTCGAATCCCTGTTACCATGGAATTGAAAATAAACGAATCCGATTTGACGAAGGACGATCAAAGGTAGGAGCGTGGAATTAATACAATAGACTAACCATATTAAAAATGCACCTATAAACTAATGAATATGGGCACTTCTACTCTTTATTTCTTAATGAAAATCGCCGCGATTTTAATCCTGGTTACCATGGAATTGACAATAAACGTATCCGATTTGACGAAGGACGATCAAAGGTTGGAGAGTGGAATTAATAAAATAGACTGAACAACTTAAAAATGCAGGTAAAAACCAATGAATATTGGCACTTCTACTGTTCATTTGTGAAGGAAAATGGCCGCGTTTGAATCCTGGTTACCATGGAATTGAAAATTAACGAATCCGATTTGACAAAGGACGATCAAAGGTAGTAGCGTGGAATTAATACATTAGACTAATCAACTTAAAAATGCACGTAAAAACCAATGAATATGGGCACTTCTACTGTTTATTTGTAAATGATAATCGCCGCGTTCGAATCCCTGTTACCATGGAATTGAATATAAACGAATCCGATTTGCCGAAGACCGATCAAGGTAGGAGCGTGAAATTAATACAATAGACTAATCAACTTAAAATTCACCTAAAAACCAATGAATATGGGTTATTCTACTGTTCATTTTGTGAATGACAATCGCCGCGTTCGAAAAATGGAATTGAAAATAAACGATCCCGATTTGACGAAGGACGATCAAAGGTAGGAGCGTGGAATTAATACAATAGACTAAACAACTTAAAAATGCACGTAAAAACCAATGAATATGGGCAATTCTACTGTTCATTTGTAAATGAAAATCGCCGCGTTCGAATCCCTGTTAACATGGAATTGAAAATAAACGAATCCGATTTGACGAAGGACGATCAAAGGTAGGAGCGTGGAATTAATACAATAGACTAATCAACTTAAAAATGCACCTAAAAACCAATGAATATGGGTTCTTCTACTGTTCATTTGTTAATGACAATCGCCGCGTTCGAATCCCTGTTACCATGGAATTGAAAATAAACGAATTCGATTTGACGAAGGACGATCAAAGGTAGGAGCGTTGAATTAATACAATAGACTAATCAACTTAAAAATGCACCTAAAAACAAATGAATATGGGTTCTTCTACTGTTCATTTGTGAATGAAAATTGCCGCGTTCGAATCCCTGTTACCATGGAATTGAAAATAAACGTATCCGATTTGACGAAGGACGATCAAAGTATGGAGCGTGGAATTCATAAAATAGACTGAAAACCTTAAAAATGCACGTAAAAACCAATGAATATTGGCACTTCTACTGTTCATTTGTGAAGGAAAATCGCCGCGTTTGAATCCTGGGTTACCATGGAATTGAAAATTAACGAATCCGATTTGACGAAGGACGATCAAAAGTAGCAGCGTGGAATTATAACATTAGAATATTCAACTTAAAAATGCACCGAAAAACCAATGAATATGGATTCATCCACTGTTCATTTGTGAATGACAATCGCCGTCGTTCGAATCCCTGTTACCCTGGAATTGAAAATAAACGAATCCGATTTAACAAAGAACGATCAAAGTTAGGAGCGTGGAATTAATACAATAGACTAACCATATTAAAAATGCACCTAAAAACCAATGAATATGGGCACTTCTACTGTTCATTTATGAATGACAATCGCCGCGTTCGAATCCCTGTTACCATGGAATTGAAAATAAAGGAAACCGATTTGACGAAGGACGGTCAAAGATAGGAGCGTGGAATAATACAATAGACTAACCATATTAAAAATGCACCTAAAAACTAATGAATATGGGCACATCTCTTCTTTATTTCTGAATGAAAATGCCGCGTTTGAATCCTGGTTACCATGGAATTGAAAATAAACGTATCCGATTTGACGAAGGACGATCAAAGTATGGAGCGTGGAATTCCTAAAATAGACTGAAAAACCTTAAAAATGCACGTAAAAACCAATGAATATTGGCACTTCTACTGTTCATTTGTGAAGGAAAATCGCCGCGTTTGAATCCTGGTTACCATGGAATTGAAAATTAACGAATCCGATTTGACGAAGGACGATCAAAGGTAGGAGCGTGGAATTAATACAATAGACTAATCAACTTAAAAATGCACGTAAAAACCAATTAATATGGACAATTCTACTGTTCATTTGTGAATGACAATCGCCGCGTTCGAATCCCTGTTACCATGGAATTGAAAATAAACGAATCCGATTGGACGAAGGACGATCAAAGGTAGGAGCGTGGAATTAATACAATAGACTAATCAACTAAAAAACGCACCTAAAAACCAATGATTATGGGTTCTTTTACTGTTCATTTTTGAATGAAAATCGCCGCGTCCGAATCCTGTTACCATGGAATTGAAAATAAAGGAATCCGATTTGACGAAGGACGATCAAAGGAAGTAGTGTGGAATTAATACAATAGACTAATCAACTTAAAAATGCACGTAAAACCAATGAATATGGGTTTTCTACTGTTGATTTGTGAATGACAATCGGCCGCGTTCGAATCCCTGTTACCATGGAACTGAAAATAAACGAATCCGATTTGACGAAGGACGATCAAAGTAAGGAGCGTGTAGTTAATATAATAGACTAAACAACTTAAAAATGCTCCTAAAAGCCAATGAATATGGGTTCTTCTACTGTTCATTTGTGAATGACAATCGCCGCGTTCGAATCCCTGTTACCATGGAATTGAAAATAAACGAATCCGATTTGACGAAGGACGATCAAAGGTAGGAGCGTGGAATTAATACAATAGACTAAACAACTTAAAAATGCACGTAAAAACCAATGAATATGGGCAATTCTACTGTTCATTTGTAAATGAAAATCGCCGCGTTCGAATCCCTGTTAACATGGAATTGAAAATAAACGAATCCGATTGGACGAAAGACGATCAAAGGTAGGAGCGTGGAATTAATACAATAGACTAATCGACTTAAAAATGCACCTAAAAACCAATGAATATGGGTTCTTCTACTGTTCATTTGTGAATGAAAATTGCCACGTTCGAATCCCTGTTACCATGGAATTGAAAATAAACGCTTCCGATTTATTTGACGAAGGACGATCTAAGGTAGGATCGTGGAATTAATACAATAGACTAATCAACTTAAATATGCACGTAAAAACCAATGAATATGGGTTCTTCTACTGTTCATTTATGAATGACAATCGCCGCGTTCGAATCCTGTTACCATGGAATTGAAAATAAACGAATCCGATTTAACGAAGAACGATCAAAGATAGGAGCGTGAAATTAATACAATAGACTAACCATATTAAAAATGCACCTAAAAACCAATGAATATGGGCACTTCTACTGTTCATTTATGAATGACAATCGCTGCGTTCGAATCCCCAGTTACCATGGAATTGAAAATCAAGGAAACCGATTTGACGAAGGACGATCAAAGATAGGAGCGTGGAATTAATACAATAGACTAACCATATTAAAAATGCACCTAAAAACTAATGAATATGGGCACATCTCTTCTTTATTTCAGAATGAAAATGCCGTGTTTGAATCCTGGTTACCATGGAATTGAAAATAAACGTATCCAATTTGACGAAGGACGATCAAAGTATGGAGCGTGGAATTCATAAAATAGACTGATAACCTTAAAAATGCACCAAAAACCAATGAATATGGGTTCTTCTTCTGTTCATTTGTGAATGACAATCGCCGCGTTCGAATCCATGTTACCATGGAATTGAAAATAAACGAATCCGATTGGACGAAGGACGATCAAAGGTAGGAGCGTGGAATTAATACAATAGACTAATCAACTTAAAACGCACCTAAAAACCAATGATTATGGGTTCTTTTACTGTTCATTTTTGAATGAAAATAGCCGCGTCCGAATCCCTGTTACCATGGAATTGAAAATAAACGAATCCGATTTGACGAAGGACGATCAAAGGTAGGAGCGTGGAATTAATACAATAGACTAAACATTATAAAAATGCACCGATCAACCAATGAATATTGGCACCTCTATTGTTCATTTGTGAATGACAATCGCCGCGTTCGAATCCCTTTTACAATGGAATTGAAAATAAACGAATCCGATTTGACGAAGGACGATCAAAGGTAGGAGCGTGGAATTAATAAAATAGACTAATCAACTTAAAAATGCACGTAAAAAAACAATGAATATGGGCAATTCTACTGTTCATTTGTAAATGAAAATCGCCGCGTTCGAATCCCTGTTACAATGGAATTGAAAATAAACGAATCCGATTTGACGAAGGACGATCAAAGGTAGGAGCGTGGAATTAATACAATAGACTAACCATATTAAAATGCACCTATAAACTAATAAATATGGGCACTTCTACTCTTTATTTCTGAATGAAAATCGCCGCGTTTGAATCCTGGTTACCGAGGAATTGAAAATAAACGTATCCGATTTGACGAAGGACGATCAAAGTATGGAGCGTGGAATTCATAAAATAGACTGAAAACCTTAAAAATGCACGTAAAAACCAATGAATATTGGCACTTCTACTGTTCATTTGTGAAGGAAAATCGCCGCGTTTGAATCCTGGTTACCATGGAATTGAAAATTAACGAATCCGATTTGACGAAGAACGATCAAAAGTAGCAGCATGGAATTATAACATTAGAATATTCAACTTAAAAATGCACCGAAAAACCAATGAATATGGATTCTTCCACTGTTCATTTGTGAATGACAATCGCCGCGTTCGAATCCCTGTTACCCTGGAATTGAAAATAATCGAATCCGATTTGACGAGGACGATCAAAGGTAGGAGCGTGGAATTAATACAATAGACTAATCAACTTAAAAATGCACCCAAAAACCAATGAATATGGGTTCTTCTACTGTTCATTTGTAAATGAAAATCGCCGCGTTCGAATCCCTGTTAACATGGAATTGAAAATAAACGAATCCGATTTGACGAAGGACGATCAAAGGTAGGAGAGCGTGGAATTAATACAATAGACTAATCAACTTAAAAATGCACCTAAAAACCAATGAATATGGGTTCTTCTACTGTTCATTTGTTAATGACAATCGCCGCGTTCGAATCCCTGTTACCATGGAATTGAAAATAAACGAATTCGATTTGACGAAGGACGATCAAAGGTAGGAGCGTTGAATTAATACAATAGACTAATCAACTTAAAAATGCACCTAAAAACAAATGAATATGGGTTCTTCTACTGTTCATTTGTGAATGAAAATTGCCGCGTTCGAATCCCTGTTACCATGGAATTGAAAATAAAACGTATCCGATTTGACGAAGGACGATCAAAGTATGGAGCGTGGAATTCATAAAATAGACTGAAAACCTTAAAAATGCACGTAAAAACCAATGAATATTGGCACTTCTACTGTTCATTTGTGAAGGAAAATCGCTGCGTTTGAATCCTGGTTACCATGGAATTGAAAATTAACGAATCCGATTTGACGAAGGACGATCAAAAGTAGCAGCGTGGAATTATAACATTAGGAATATTCAACTTAAAAATGCACCGAAAAACCAATGAATATGGATTCTTCCACTGTTCATTTGTGAATGACAATCGCCGCGTTCGAATCCCTGTTACCCTGAAATTGAAAATAAACGAATCCGATTTAACAAAGAACGATCAAAGTTAGGAGCGTGGAATTAATACAATAGACTAACCATATTAAAAATGCACCTAAAAACCAATGAATATGGGCACTTCTACTGTTCATTTATGAATGACAATCGCCGCGTTCGAATCCCTGTTACCATGGAATTGAAAATAAAGGAAACCGATTTGACGAAGGACGGTCAAAGATAGGAGCGTGGAATTAATACAATAGACTAACCATATTAAAAATGCACCTAAAAAACTAATGAATATGGGCACATCTCTTCTTTATTTCTGAATGAAAATGCCGCGTTTGAATCCTGGTTACCATGGAATTGAAAATAAACGTATCCGATTTGACGAAGGACGATCAAAGTATGGAGCGTGGAATTCCTAAAATAGACTGAAAAACCTTAAAAATGCACGTAAAAACCAATGAATATTGGCACTTCTACTGTTCATTTGTGAAGGAAAATCGCCGCGTTTGAATCCTGGTTACCATGGAATTGAAAATTAACGAATCCGATTTGACGAAGGACGATCAAAGGTGGGAGCGTGGAATTAATACAATAGACTAATCAACTTAAAAATGCACGTAAAAACCAATTAATATGGACAATTCTACTGTTCATTTGTGAATGACAATCGCCGCGTTCGAATCCCTGTTACCATGGAATTGAAAATAAACGAATCCGATTGGACGAAGGACGATCAAAGGTAGGAGCGTGGAATTAATACAATAGACTAATCAACTAAAAAACGCACCTAAAAACCAATGATTATGGGTTCTTTTACTGTTCATTTTTGAATGAAAAATCGCCGCGTCCGAATCCCTGTTACCATGGAATTGAAAATTAAGGAATCCGATTGACGAAGGACGATCAAAGGAAGTAGTGTGGAATTAATACAATAGACTAATCAACTTAAAAATGCACGTAAAACCAATGAATATGGGTTTTCTACTGTTGATTTGTGAATGACAATCGCCGCGTTCGAATCCCTGTTACCATGGAACTGAAAATAAACGAATCCGATTTGACGAAGGACGATCAAGGTAAGGAGCGTGTAGTTAATATAATAGACTAAACAACTTAAAAATGCTCCTAAAAGCCAATGAATATGGGTTCTTCTACTGTTCATTTGTGAATGACAATCGCCGCGTTCGAATCCCTGTTACCATGGAATTGAAAATAAACGAATCCGATTTGACGAAGGACGATCAAAGGTAGGAGCGTGGAATTAATACAATAGACTAAACAACTTAAAAATGCACGTAAAAAACCAATGAATATGGGCAATTCTACTGTTCATTTGTAAATGAAAATCGCCGCGTTCGAATCCCTGTTAACATGGAATTGAAAATAAACGAATCCGATTGGACGAAAGACGATCAAAGGTAGGAGCGTGGAATTAATACAATAGACTAATCGACTTAAAAAATGCACCTAAAAAACCAATGAATATGGGTTCTTCTACTGTTCATTTGTGAATGAAAATTGCCACGTTCGAATCCCTGTTACCATGGAATTGAAAATAAACGCCTTCCGATTTGACGAAGGACGATCTAAGGTAGGATCGTGGAATTAATACAATAGACTAATCAACTTAAATATGCACGTAAAAACCAATGAATATGGGTTCTTCTACTGTTCATTTATGAATGACAATCGCCGCGTTCGAATCCCTGTTACCATGGAATTGAAAATAAACGAATCCGATTTAACGAAGAACGATCAAAGATAGGAGCGTGAAATTAATACAATAGACTAACCATATTAAAAATGCACCTAAAAACCAATGAATATGGGCACTTCTACTGTTCATTTTAGAATGACAATCGCTGCGTTCGAATCCCAGTTACCATGGAATTGAAAATCAAGGAAACCAATTTGACGAAGGACGATCAAAGATAGGAGCGTGGAATTAATACAATAGACTAACCATATTAAAAATGCACCTAAAAACTAATGAATATGGGCACATCTCTTCTTTATTTCAGAATGAAAATGCCGCGTTTGAATCCTGGTTACCATGGAATTGAAAATAAACGTATCCAATTTGACGAAGGACGATCAAAGTATGGAGCGTGGAATTCATAAAATAGACTGATAACCTTAAAAATGCACCCAAAAACCAATGAATATGGGTTCTTCTTCTGTTCATTTGTGAATGACAATCGCCGCGTTCGAATCCCTGTTACCATGGAATTGAAAATAAACGAATCCGATTGGACGAAGGACGATCAAAGGTAGGAGCGTGGAATTAATACAATAGACTAATCAACTTAAAAACGCACCTAAAACCAATGATTATGGGTTCTTTTACTGTTCATTTTTGAATGAAAATAGCCGCGTCCGAATCCCTGTTACCATGGAATTGAAAATAAACGAATCCGATTTGACGAAGGACGATCAAAGGTAGGAGCGTGGAATTAATACAATAGACTAAACATTATAAAAATGCACCGATCAACCAATGAATATTGGCACCTCTATTGTTCATTTGTTAATGACAATCGCCGCGTTCGAATCCCTTTTACAATGGAATTGAAAATAAACGAATCCGATTTGACGAAGGACGATCAAAGGTAGGAGCGTGGAATTAATACAATAGACTAATCAACTTAAAAATGCACGTAAGAAACAATGAATATGGGCAATTCTACTGTTCATTTGTAAATGAAAATCGCCGCGTTCGAATCCCTGTTACAATGGAATTGAAAATAAACGAATCCGATTTGACGAAGGACG
>NW_027286295.1:0-31266 GCF_022747635.1 Hetaerina americana
TTTAATGTAAACACGTGTTGTGGTATTTCCAAATAAATCAACTCGTTTAATTTTTTTCCGTGTTTTCGATGATATCGTTAAATTTCAAACCCCTTTTTTCATCATTCCTTGATTAATCCATCGCAAAATATGAAGTTTTAATTTAAAAACGTAATTTATGTGGCATTCAAACGGAAAACTGCTCGTTTTTATTTACTTTTCGTGTTTTCGATGCAATCGTTATTTATCCTCGATAATTTCCTTTCAAGAGTTTCAAACACCTTTTTTCATCATTGGATGATTTCTTTTTCGCGGAGTATGTCGTTTTAATTTTAACACGCATTTAAATTGGTACTTCCACAGAGAACAGCTCGGTTTTTTAAATTTTCGTGTTTTTGATGTGATCGTTAATTTTCTCTCAAAATTTTCCTTTCAAGTATATCGAACTACTTTTTTCAATATTCGTTGAATTTTTAATAGCAGAAATTTGTGTTTTGATTTTAAGCGCGCATGTTTTGTGGCGAGTTCACTGAGAACAGCTAGTTCTCATTCATTCTTCGTATTTTCAATGTAATCTCGTATTTTCTTTAACTTTTTTCAATTTCATTGTTTGAAGCACTATTCTTCATCATTCGTTGATTTATCTATCGAAAATATGTTCGTTAAATTGAACACGGGTTTTATGTGGTATTTCCACAGAAAACTGCTCGTTTTTATTCAATCTACGTGTTTTCGAAGAAATCGCGTATTTTTTTTTAATTCGTTGATTTTTAGATCGAAAAAAGTTTTTATTATTATCAACGCGTACGTTTTGTTGCCATTCCACTAAAAACTGCAAGTGTCGACTTTATCTTCTTTTCGTTGTCTTTAAAATCACAAATTTATCGTTATAACTTAAACTAGTATTTGATATGGTATTTCCGGAGATAACTTCTTTTTTTAAGTATTTTTTGTGTTTTTGCTGAAATCGTAAATTTTCTCTAAATAATTTCCTTCCAAGTTTTTCAAACTACATTTTTCAAAATTCGTTAGTTTTTTAACCGCAAACATTGGTGTTATGATTTTCCACGCGCATGTTTTTGGGCGTGTCCACTGAAAACGACTAGTTTTTATCCAATGATCGTATTTTGGATGAAAACGCGAACTTTCTCTAAATTTCTTAGAGTTAAGATAATCAAACTACTTTTTCGTTTATATCTCCTTCGCTTAAAATGTCGTTTTAATATAAACAAGTATTTGAAGTGGAGTTTTCACAGAAAACAGCTCGTTTTTATATATTTTCCGTGTTTTCGATGACATCGTTTAATTTAAACCCTCTTCTTTCATCATTCGTTGATTTCTCCATCGCAAACTATGTTGTCCTATTTCAACACGTATTTAATGTAGTATTTCCAGACTACTTAATTCAAAATTCGTGGATTTTTCAATCGGAATGTAGGTCGGATTATTTGAAACGCGAATGTTTTGGGGCGAGTCCACTGAAAACTACTAGTTTTTATTCAATCATTGCATTTTTCATGCATTCACGTATTTTCTTAACATTTTTTCAATTCAAGTCATTTTAACTCTTTTTTTCCTTATTCGTTGTCTTTTACATCGCAAATTATATCGTTATAATTTAAACTAGTATTTGACATGGGATTTCCAGGGAGAACTCCTCGATTTTATGAATTTTTTGTGTTTTGGTGATTTCGTAAATTTTCTCTCAATTATTTCCTTCCAAGTTTCTCAACCTTCTTTTTTAATAATTCGTTGGTTTTGGAAAAATACGTTTTTTTAATGTAATCAAGTATTTTTCTGGTATTTCCAAATAAAACTACTAGTTTAATTTTTTCCGTGTTTTCGGTGATATAGTTAAATTTAAAACTCATTTTTTCATCATATGTTGATTTCTCCACCGCAAAATATGTAGTTTTAATTTAAACACGTAATTTATGTGGTATTTAAACGGACAACTGCTCGTCTTTATTTACTTTTCGTGTTTTCGATGCAATCGTTATTTATCCTCGATAATTTCCTTTCAAGAGTTTCAAACACCTTTTTTCATCATTCGATGATTTCTTTTTCGCGGAGTATGTCGTTTTCATTTTAACACGCATTTAAATTGGTACTTCCACAGAGAACTGTTCGGTTTTTTAAATTTTCGTGTATTTAATGTGATCGTTAATTTTCTCTCAATATTTTCCTTTCAAGTATATCGAACTACTTTTTTCAAAATTCGTTGAATTTTCAATCCCAGAAATTGGTGTGATGATTTTAAGCGCGCATGTTTTGTGTCGAGTTCACTGAGAAATATAAGTTATTTTTCCATCTTCGTATTTTTGATGTAATCTTTTATTTTTTCTAACTTTTTTCAATTTCATTGATTCAAGCGCCTTTCTTCATCATTCGTTGGTTTATCTATCGAAAATATGTCCGATAATTTGAACACTTGTTTTTGCGGCATTTCCACAGAAAACTGCTCGATTTCATCTTCCTACGTATTTTCGATGAAATCGCGTATTTTTTTTAATCCGTTGATTTTTCAATCGAAAAACAGTTGTTATTATTATCAACGCGTATGTTTTGGTCAATTCCACTGAAAACTGCTAGTTTTTACTTTATCTTCTTATTTTCGATGAAATTAATCAATAAATATTTTTTCAATTCAAGGTTTTCAAACGACGTTTTTCATTATTCTTTTTCTTTTAGATCGCAAATTATATCTTTATAATTTAAATTAGTATTTGATGATGGATTTCCACAGAGATTGTTTTTATGTTTTTTTGGTGAAATCGTAAATTTTCTCTCAATTATTACCTTCCAAAATTTTCAAACAACTTTTTTCAAAATTCGTTGGTTTTTTAACCGCAAACATTGGTGTTATGATTTTCCACGCGCATGTTTTGCGGCATGTCCACTGAAAACGGCTAGTTTTCATTTAATAATCGTATTTTCGATTAAAACGCGTACTCTCTCTAAATTTCTTCAATTTAGGTAAATCAAACTCCTTTTTCCTCTATTTCTTGAACGCTTAAAATGTCGTTTTAATTTAAACAAGTTTTTGAAGTGGAGTTTCCACATAAAAGTGCTCGTTTTTATCTTTTTTTCGTGTTTTCAATGAAATCGTTTAGTTTTAAAGCCCTTTTTTCATGATTTGTTAGTTTCTCCATCGAAAAATACGTTATATTGAATGTAAACACGTATCAATGGTTTTCCCACATAAAACAACTCGTTTAATTGTTTTCCGTGTTTTTGATGATATCGTTAAATTTTAAACCCATTTTTTCATCATTCGTTGATTTCTCCACCGCAAAATATATCGTTTGAATTTTAACATCCATTTTAAATTGGTATTACCACAGAGAACCGCTCTTTTTATTTAATTTTCGTGTTTTTGATGAAATCGGTAATTTTCTCTCAATATTTTCCTTTTAAGTATTTCGAATTACTTTTTTCGAAATTCGTTAAATTTTCAATCGCAAAATATGGTTAATTATTTAAACACGTATGTTTTGAGGCGAGTAAACTGAAAACTGGTAGTTTTTATTCAATCATCGTATTTTTTATGCATTCACGTATTTTCTCAACGCAGAGTATGTCGTTTTAATTTTAACACGCATTAAAATTGGTATTTCCACTGATAACAGCTCGTTTATATTTAATTTTCGTGTTTTCGATGTGATCGTTAATAATCTCTCAATATTTTCCTTTCAAGTATATCGAACTACTTTTTTCAATATTCGTTGAATTTTTAATAGCAGAAATTTGTGTTTTGATTTTAAGCGCGCATGTTTTGTGGCGAGTTCACTGAGAACAGCTAGTTCTCATTCAATCTTCGTATTTTCAATGTAATCTCGTATTTTCTTTAACTTTTTTCAATTTCATTGTTTGAAGCACTATTCTTCATCATTCGTTGATTTATCTATCGAAAATATGTTCGTTAAATTGAACACGAGTTTTATGTGGTATTTCCACAGAAAACTGCTCGTTTTTATTCAATCTACGTGTTTTCGAAGAAATCGCGTATTTTTTTTTAATTCGTTGATTTTTAGATCGAAAAAAGTTTTTATTATTATCAACGCGTACGTTTTGTTGCCATTCCACTAAAAACTGCAAGTGTTTACTTTATCTTCTTTTCGTTGTCTTTAAAATCACAAATTTATCGTTATAATTTAAACTAGTATTTGATGTGGTATTTCCGGAGATAACTTCTTTTTTTAAGTATTTTTTGTGTTTTTGCTGAAATCGTAAATTTTCTCTAAATAATTTCCTTCCAAGTTTTTCAAACTACATTTTTCAAAATTCGTTAGTTTTTTAACCGCAAACATTGGTGTTATGATTTTCCACGCGCATGTTTTTAGGCGTGTCCACTGAAAACGACTAGTTTTTATCCAATGATCGTATTTTGGATGAAAACGCGAACTTTCTCTAAATTTCTTAGAGTTAAGATAATCAAACTACTTTTTCGTTTATATCTCCTTCGCTTAAAATGTCGTTTTAATATAAACAAGTATTTGAAGTGGAGTTTTCACAGAAAACAGCTCGTTTTTATATATTTTCCGTGTTTTCGATGACATCGTTTAATTTAAACCCTCTTCTTTCATCATTCGTTGATTTCTCCATCGCAAACTATGTTGTCCTATTTCAACACGTATTTAATGTAGTATTTCCAGACTACTTAATTCAAAATTCGTGGATTTTTCAATCGGAATGTAGGTCGGATTATTTGAAACGCGAATGTTTTGGGGCGAGTCCACTGAAAACTACTAGTTTTTATTCAATCATTGCATTTTTCATGCATTCACGTATTTTCTTAACATTTTTTCAATTCAAGTCATTTTAACTCTTTTTTTCCTTATTCGTTGTCTTTTACATCGCAAATTATATCGTTATAATTTAAACTAGTATTTGACATGGGATTTCCAGGGAGAACTCCTCGATTTTATGTATTTTTTGTGTTTTTGGTGATTTCGTAAATTTTCTCTCAATTATTTCCTTCCAAATTTCTCAACCTTCTTTTTTAATAATTCGTTGGTTTGGAAAAATACGTTTTTTTAATGTAATCAAGTATTTTTCTGGTATTTCCAAATAAAACTACAAGTTTAATTTTTTCCGTGTTTTCGGTGATATAGTTAAATTTAAAACTCATTTTTTCATCATATGTTGATTTCTCCACCGCAAAATATGTAGTTTTAATTTAAACACGTAATTTATGTGGTATTTAAACGGACAACTGCTCGTCTTCATTTACTTTTTGTGATTTCGATGCAATCGTTATTTTACCCTAGATATTCTCCTTTCAAGAGTTACAAACTACTTTTTTCGGTATTCCTTGAAATTTCAATCGCAAAATATGGGTAATTTTCAAAACACGTATGTTTTATGGCGAGTACACTGAAAACTGCTAGCTTTTTATCAATCTTAATATTTTCGATGAAATGCGTGTTTTCTCTAAATATATTTAATTTAAGTAATTAAAACACCTCTTTTCATCATTTGATGATTTCTTCATCGCAGAGTATGTCCTTTTAATTTTAACACGCATTTAAAATGGTATTTCCTCGATTTTATGGATTTCTTTGTGTTTAAGCTGAAAAGGTAAATTTTCTCTCAATTATTTCCTTCCAAGTTTTTCAAACTTCATAATTCAAAATTTGTTGGTTTTTTAGCCGCAAGCATTTGTGTTATGATTTTCCACGCGCATGTTTTGCGTTGTGTCCACTTAAAACGGCTAGTTTTCATCCAATGATCGTATTTTGGATGAAATCGCGTTCTTTCTCTAAATTTCTTTAATTTAAGTAAACCAAACTCCTTTTTCGTTTATTTCTCCATTGCTTAAAATGTCATTTTAATTTAAACAAGTATTTGCAGTTGAGTTTCAACAGAAATGAGCTCGTTTATATCTATTTTCCGTGTTTTAAATGAAATCGTTAAATTTTACACTCCTTTTTTCATGATTTGTTAATTTCTCCATCGAAAAATACGATATTTTAATGTAAACACGTGTGTTGTGGTATTTCCAAATAAATCAACTCGTTTAATTTTTTTCCGTGTTTTCGATGATATCGTTAAATTTCAAACCCCTTTTTTCATCATTCCTTGATTAATCCATCGCAAAATATGAAGTTTTAATTTAAAAACGTAATTTATGTGGCATTCAAACGGAAAACTGCTCGTTTTTATTTACTTTTCGTGTTTTCGATGCAATCGTTATTTATCCTCGATAATTTCCTTTCAAGAGTTTCAAACACCTTTTTTCATCATTGGATGATTTCTTTTTCGCGGAGTATGTCGTTTTAATTTTAACACGCATTTAAATTGGTACTTCCACAGAGAACAGCTTGGTTTTTTAATTTTCGTGTTTTTTATGTGATCGTTAATTTTCTCTCAAAATTTTCCTTTCAAGTATATCGAACTACTTTTTTCAAAATTCGTTGAATTTTCAATCGCAGAAATTGGTGTGATGATTTTAAGCGCGCATGTTTTGTGGCGAGTTCACTGAGAACTGTAAGTTCTTTTTCAATCTTCGTATTTTTGATGTAATCTTGTATATTCTCTGAATTTTTTCAATTTCATTGATTCAATCGCCTTTCTTCATCATTCGTTGATTTATCTATGGAAAATATGTTCGTTAAATTGAACACGAGTTTTATGTGGTATTTCCACAGAAAACTGCTCGTTTTTATTCAATCTACGTGTTTTCGAAGAAATCGCGTATTTTTTTTTAATTCGTTGATTTTTAGATCGAAAAAAGTTTTTATTATTATCAACGCGTACGTTTTGTTGCCATTCCACTAAAAACTGCAAGTGTTTACTTTAACTTCTTTTCGTTGTCTTTAAAATCACAAATTTATCGTTATAATTTAAACTAGTATTTGATGTGGTATTTCCGGAGATAACTTCTTTTTTTTAAGTATTTTTTGTGTTTTTGCTGAAATCGTAAATTTTCTCTAAATAATTTCCTTCCAAGTTTTTCAAACTACATTTTTCAAAATTCGTTAGTTTTTTAACCGCAAACATTGGTGTTATGATTTTCCACGCGCATGTTTTTGGGCGTGTCCACTGAAAACGACTAGTTTTTATCCAATGATCGTATTTTGGATGAAAACGCGAACTTTCTCTAAATTTCTTAGAGTTAAGATAATCAAACTACTTTTTCGTTTATATCTCCTTCGCTTAAAATGTCGTTTTAATATAAACAAGTATTTGAAGTGGAGTTTTCACAGAAAACAGCTCGTTTTTATATATTTTCCGTGTTTTCGATGACATCGTTTAATTTAAACCCTCTTCTTTCATCATTCGTTGATTTCTCCATCGCAAACTATGTTGTCCTATTTCAACACGTATTTAATGTAGTATTTCCAGACTACTTTATTCAAAATTCGTGGATTTTTCAATCGGAATGTAGGTCGGATTATTTGAAACGCGAATGTTTTGGGGCGAGTCCACTGAAAACTACTAGTTTTTATTCAATCATTGCATTTTTCATGCATTCACGTATTTTCTTAACATTTTTTCAATTCAAGTCATTTTAACTCTTTTTTTCCTTATTCGTTGTCTTTTACATCGCAAATTATATCGTTATAATTTAAACTAGTATTTGACATGGGATTTCCAGGGAGAACTCCTCGATTTTATGTATTTTTTGTGTTTTTGGTGATTTCGTAAATTTTCTCTCAATTATTTCCTTCCAAATTTCTCAACCTTCTTTTTTAATAATTCGTTGGTTTTGGAAAAATACGTTTTTTTAATGTAATCAAGTATTTTTCTGGTTTTTCCAAATAAAACTACTAGTTTAATTTTTTCCGTGTTTTCGGTGATATAGTTAAATTTAAAACTCATTTTTTCATCATATGTTGATTTCTCCACCGCAAAATATGTAGTTTTAATTTAAACACGTAATTTATGTGGTATTTAAACGGACAACTGCTCGTCTTCATTTACTTTTTGTGATTTCGATGCAATCGTTATTTTACCCTAGATATTCTCCTTTCAAGAGTTACAAACTACTTTTTTCGGTATTCCTTGAAATTTCAATCGCAAAATATGGGTAATTTTCAAAACACGTATGTTTTATGGCGAGTACACTGAAAACTGCTAGCTTTTTATCAATCTTAATATTTTCGATGAAATGCGTGTTTTCTCTAAATATATTTAATTTAAGTAATTAAAACACCTCTTTTCATCATTTGATGATTTCTTCATCGCAGAGTATGTCCTTTTAATTTTAACACGCATTTAAAATGGTATTTCCTCGATTTTATGGATTTCTTTGTGTTTAAGCTGAAAAGGTAAATTTTCTCTCAATTATTTCCTTCCAAGTTTTTCAAACTTCATAATTCAAAATTTGTTGGTTTTTTAGCCGCAAGCATTTGTGTTATGATTTTCCACGCGCATGTTTTGCGTTGTGTCCACTTAAAACGGCTAGTTTTCATCCAATGATCGTATTTTGGATGAAATCGCGTTCTTTCTCTAAATTTCTTTAATTTAAGTAAACCAAACTCCTTTTTCGTTTATTTCTCCATTGCTTAAAATGTCGTTATAATTTAAACTAGTATTTGATGTGGTATTTCCGGAGATAACTTCTTTTTTTTAAGTATTTTTTGTGTTTTTGCTGAAATCGTAAATTTTCTCTAAATAATTTCCTTCCAAGTTTTTCAAACTACATTTTTCAAAATTCGTTAGTTTTTTAACCGCAAACATTGGTGTTATGATTTTCCACGCGCATGTTTTTGGGCGTGTCCACTGAAAACGACTAGTTTTTATCCAATGATCGTATTTTGGATGAAAACGCGAACTTTCTCTAAATTTCTTAGAGTTAAGATAATCAAACTACTTTTTCGTTTATATCTCCTTCGCTTAAAATGTCGTTTTAATATAAACAAGTATTTGAAGTGGAGTTTTCACAGAAAACAGCTCGTTTTTATATATTTTCCGTGTTTTCGATGACATCGTTTAATTTAAACCCTCTTCTTTCATCATTCGTTGATTTATCCATCGCAAACTATGTTGTCCTATTTCAACACGTATTTAATGTAGTATTTCCAGACTACTTAATTCAAAATTCGTGGATTTTTCAATCGGAATTTAGGTCGGATTATTTGAAACGCGAATGTTTTGGGGCGAGTCCACTGAAAACTACTAGTTTTTATTCAATCATTGCATTTTTCATGCATTCACGTATTTTCTTAACATTTTTTCAATTCAAGTCATTTTAACTCTTTTTTTCCTTATTCGTTGTCTTTTACATCGCAAATTATATCGTTATAATTTAAACTAGTATTTGACATGGGATTTCCAGGGAGAACTCCTCGATTTTATGTATTTTTTGTGTTTTTGGTGATTTCGTAAATTTTCTCTCAATTATTTCCTTCCAAATTTCTCAACCTTCTTTTTTAATAATTCGTTGGTTTTGGAAAAATACGTTTTTTTAATGTAATCAAGTATTTTTCTGGTATTTCCAAATAAAACTTCTAGTTTAATTTTTTCCGTGTTTTCGGTGATATAGTTAAATTTAAAACTCATTTTTTCATCATATGTTGATTTCTCCACCGCAAAATATGTAGTTTTAATTTAAACACGTAATTTATGTGGTTTTCAAACGGACAACTACTCGTCTTCATTTACTTTTTGTGATTTCGATGCAATCGTTATTTTACCCTAGATATTCTCCTTTCAAGAGTTACAAACTACTTTTTTCGGTATTCCTTGAAATTTCAATCGCAAAATATGGGTAATTTTCAAAACACGTATGTTTTATGGCGAGTACACTGAAAACTGCTAGCTTTTTATCAATCTTAATATTTTCGATGAAATGCGTGTTTTCTCTAAATATATTTAATTTAAGTAATTAAAACACCTCTTTTCATCATTTGATGATTTCTTCATCGCAGAGTATGTCCTTTTAATTTTAACACGCATTTAAAATGGTATTTCCTCGATTTTATGGATTTCTTTGTGTTTAAGCTGAAAAGGTAAATTTTCTCTCAATTATTTCCTTCCAAGTTTTTCAAACTTCATAATTCAAAATTTGTTGGTTTTTTAGCCGCAAGCATTTGTGTTATGATTTTCCACGCGCATGTTTTGCGTTGTGTCCACTTAAAACGGCTAGTTTTCATCCAATGATCGTATTTTGGATGAAATCGCGTTCTTTCTCTAAATTTCTTTAATTTAAGTAAACCAAACTCCTTTTTCGTTTATTTCTCCATTGCTTAAAATGTCGTTTTAATTTAAACAAGTATTTGCAGTTGAGTTTCAACAGAAATGAGCTCGTTTATATCTATTTTCCGTGTTTTCAATGAAATCGTTAAATTTTACACTCCTTTTTTCATGATTTGTTAATTTCTCCATCGAAAAATACGATATTTTAATGTAAACACGTGTGTTGTGGTATTTCCAAATAAATCAACTCGTTTAATTTTTTTCCGTGTTTTCGATGATATCGTTAAATTTCAAACCCCTTTTTTCATCATTCCTTGATTAATCCATCGCAAAATATGAAGTTTTAATTTAAAAACGTAATTTATGTGGCATTCAAACGGAAAACTGCTCGTTTTTATTTACTTTTCGTGTTTTCGATGCAATCGTTATTTATCCTCGATAATTTCCTTTCAAGAGTTTCAAACACCTTTTTTCATCATTGGATGATTTCTTTTTCGCGGAGTATGTCGTTTTAATTTTAACACGCATTTAAATTGGTACTTCCACAGAGAACAGCTCGGTTTTTTAAATTTTCGTGTTTTTTATGTGATCGTTAATTTTCTCTCAAAATTTTCCTTTCAAGTATATCGAACTACTTTTTTCAAAATTCGTTGAATTTTCAATCGCAGAAATTGGTGTGATGATTTTAAGCGCGCATGTTTTGTGTCGAGTTCACTGAGAAATGTAAGTTCTTTTTCAATCTTCGTATTTTTGATGTAATCTTGTATATTCTCTGAATTTTTTCAATTTCATTGATTCAATCGCCTTTCTTCATCATTCGTTGATTTATCTATGGAAAATATGTCCGTTAATTTGAACACTTGTATTATGCGGTATTTCCACAGAAAACTGCTCGATTTCATCTTCCTACGTATTTTCGATGAAATCAAGTATTTTTTTTAATCCGTTGATTTTTCAATCGAAAAACAGTTGTTATTATTATCAACGCGTATGTTTTGGTCAATTCCACTGAAAACTGCTAGTTTTTACTTTATCTTCTTATTTTCGATGAAATTAATCAATAAATATTTTTTCAATTCAAGGTTTTCAAACGACGTTTTTCATTATTCTTTTTCTTTTAGATCGCAAATTATATCTTTATAATTTAAATTAGTATTTGATGATGGATTTCCACAGAGATTGTTTTTATGTTTTTTTGGTGAAATCGTAAATTTTCTCTCAATTATTACCTTCCAAAATTTTCAAACAACTTTTTTCAAAATTCGTTGGTTTTTTAACCGCAAACATTGGTGTTATGATTTTCCACGCGCATGTTTTGCGGCATGTCCACTGAAAACGGCTAGTTTTCATTTAATAATCGTATTTTCGATTAAAACGCGTACTCTCTCTAAATTTCTTCAATTTAGGTAAATCAAACTCCTTTTTCCTCTATTTCTTGAACGCTTAAAATGTCGTTTTAATTTAAACAAGTTTTTGAAGTGGAGTTTCCACATAAAAGTGCTCGTTTTTATCTTTTTTTCGTGTTTTCAATGAAATCGTTTAGTTTTAAAGCCCTTTTTTCATGATTTGTTAGTTTCTCCATCGAAAAATACGTTATATTGAATGTAAACACGTATCAATGGTTTTTCCACATAAAACAACTCGTTTAATTGTTTTCCGTGTTTTTGATGATATCGTTAAATTTTAAACCCATTTTTTCATCATTCGTTGATTTCTCCACCGCAAAATATATCGTTTGAATTTTAACATCCATTTTAAATTGGTATTACCACAGAGAACCGCTCTTTTTATTTAATTTTCGTGTTTTTGATGAAATCGGTAATTTTCTCTCAATATTTTCCTTTTAAGTATTTCGAATTACTTTTTTCGAAATTCGTTAAATTTTCAATCGCAAAATATGGTTAATTATTTAAACACGTATGTTTTGAGGCGAGTAAACTGAAAACTGGTAGTTTTTATTCAATCATCGTATTTTTTATGCATTCACGTATTTTCTCAACGCAGAGTATGTCGTTTTAATTTTAACACGCATTAAAATTGGTATTTCCACTGATAACAGCTCGTTTATATTTAATTTTCGTGTTTTCGATGTGATCGTTAATAATCTCTCAATATTTTCCTTTCAAGTATATCGAACTACTTTTTTCAATATTCGTTGAATTTTTAATAGCAGAAATTTGTGTTTTGATTTTAAGCGCGCATGTTTTGTGGCGAGTTCACTGAGAACAGCTAGTTCTCATTCAATCTTCGTATTTTCAATGTAATCTCGTATTTTCTTTAACTTTTTTCAATTTCATTGTTTGAAGCACTATTCTTCATCATTCGTTGATTTATCTATCGAAAATATGTTCGTTAAATTGAACACGAGTTTTATGTGGTATTTCCACAGAAAACTGCTCGTTTATATTCAATCTACGTGTTTTCGAAGAAATCGCGTATTTTTTTTTAATTCGTTGATTTTTAGATCGAAAAAAGTTTTTATTATTATCAACGCGTACGTTTTGTTGCCATTCCACTAAAAACTGCAAGTGTTTACTTTATCTTCTTTTCGTTGTCTTTAAAATCACAAATTTATCGTTATAATTTAAACTAGTATTTGATGTGGTATTTCCGGAGATAACTTCTTTTTTTTAAGTATTTTTTTGTGTTTTTGCTGAAATCGTAAATTTTCTCTAAATAATTTCCTTCCAAGTGTTTCAAACTACATTTTTCAAAATTCGTTAGTTTTTTAACCGCAAACATTGGTGTTATGATTTTCCACGCGCATGTTTTTGGGCGTGTCCACTGAAAACGACTAGTTTTTATCCAATGATCGTATTTTGGATGAAAACGCGAACTTTCTCTAAATTTCTTAGAGTTAAGATAATCAAACTACTTTTTCGTTTATATCTCCTTCGCTTAAAATGTCGTTTTAATATAAACAAGTATTTGAAGTGGAGTTTTCACAGAAAACAGCTCGTTTTTATATATTTTCCGTGTTTTCGATGACATCGTTTAATTTAAACCCTCTTCTTTCATCATTCGTTGATTTCTCCATCGCAAACTATGTTGTCCTATTTCAACACGTATTTAATGTAGTATTTCCAGACTACTTTATTCAAAATTCGTGGATTTTTCAATCGGAATGTAGGTCGGATTATTTGAAACGCGAATGTTTTGGGGCGAGTCCACTGAAAACTACTAGTTTTTATTCAATCATTGCATTTTTCATGCATTCACGTATTTTCTTAACATTTTTTCAATTCAAGTCATTTTAACTCTTTTTTTCCTTATTCGTTGTCTTTTACATCGCAAATTATATCGTTATAATTTAAACTAGTATTTGACATGGGATTTCCAGGGAGAACTCCTCGATTTTATGTATTTTTTGTGTTTTTGGTGATTTCGTAAATTTTCTCTCAATTATTTCCTTCCAAATTTCTCAACCTTCTTTTTTAATAATTCGTTGGTTTTGGAAAAATACGTTTTTTTAATGTAATCAAGTATTTTTCTGGTATTTCCAAATAAAACTACTAGTTTAATTTTTTCCGTGTTTTCGGTGATATAGTTAAATTTAAAACTAATTTTTTCATCATATGTTGATTTCTCCACCGCAAAATATGTAGTTTTAATTTAAACACGTAATTTATGTGGTATTTAAACGGACAACTGCTCGTCTTCATTTACTTTTTGTGATTTCGATGCAATCGTTATTTTACCCTAGATATTCTCCTTTCAAGAGTTACAAACTACTTTTTTCGGTATTCCTTGAAATTTCAATCGCAAAATATGGGTAATTTTCAAAACACGTATGTTTTATGGCGAGTACACTGAAAACTGCTAGCTTTTTATCAATCTTAATATTTTCGATGAAATGCGTGTTTTCTCTAAATATATTTAATTTAAGTAATTAAAACACCTCTTTTCATCATTTGATGATTTCTTCATCGCAGAGTATGTCCTTTTAATTTTAACACGCATTTAAAATGGTATTTCCTCGATTTTATGGATTTCTTTGTGTTTAAGCTGAAAAGGTAAATTTTCTCTCAATTATTTCCTTCCAAGTTTTTCAAACTTCATAATTCAAAATTTGTTGGTTTTTTAGCCGCAAGCATTTGTGTTATGATTTTCCACGCGCATGTTTTGCGTTGTGTCCACTTAAAACGGCTAGTTTTCATCCAATGATCGTATTTTGGATGAAATCGCGTTCTTTCTCTAAATTTCTTTAATTTAAGTAAACCAAACTCCTTTTTCGTTTATTTCTCCATTGCTTAAAATGTCGTTTTAATTTAAACAAGTATTTGCAGTTGAGTTTCAACAGAAATGAGCTCGTTTATATCTATTTTCCGTGTTTTCAATGAAATCGTTAAATTTTACACTCCCTTTTTCATGATTTGTTAATTTCTCCATCGAAAAATACGATATTTTAATGTAAACACGTGTTGTGGTATTTCCAAATAAATCAACTCGTTTAATTTTTTTCCGTGTTTTCGATGATATCGTTAAATTTCAAACCCCTTTTTTCATCATTCCTTGATTAATCCATCGCAAAATATGAAGTTTTAATTTAAAAACGTAATTTATGTGGCATTCAAACGGAAAACTGCTCGTTTTTATTTACTTTTCGTGTTTTCGATGCAATCGTTATTTATCCTCGATAATTTCCTTTCAAGAGTTTCAAACACCTTTTTTCATCATTGGATGATTTCTTTTTCGCGGAGTATGTCGTTTTAATTTTAACACGCATTTAAATTGGTACTTCCACAGAGAACAGCTCGGTTTTTTAAATTTTCGTGTTTTTTATGTGATCGTTAATTTTCTCTCAAAATTTTCCTTTCAAGTATATCGAACTACTTTTTTCAATATTCGTTGAATTTTTAATAGCAGAAATTTGTGTTTTGATTTTAAGCGCGCATGTTTTGTGGCGAGTTCACTGAGAACAGCTAGTTCTCATTCAATCTTCGTATTTTCAATGTAATCTCGTATTTTCTTTAACTTTTTTCAATTTCATTGTTTGAAGCACTATTCTTCATCATTCGTTGATTTATCTATCGAAAATATGTTCGTTAAATTGAACACGGGTTTAATGTGGTATTTCCACAGAAAACTGCTCGTTTTTATTCAATCTACGTGTTTTCGAAGAAATCGCGTATTTTTTTTTAATTCGTTGATTTTTAGATCGAAAAAAGTTTTTATTATTATCAACGCGTACGTTTTGTTGCCATTCCACTAAAAACTGCAAGTGTCGACTTTATCTTCTTTTCGTTGTCTTTAAAATCACAAATTTATCGTTATAATTTAAACTAGTATTTGATGTGGTATTTCCGGAGATAACTTCTTTTTTTTAAGTATTTTTTGTGTTTTTGCTGAAATCGTAAATTTTCTCTAAATAATTTCCTTCCAAGTTTTTCAAACTACATTTTTCAAAATTCGTTAGTTTTTTAACCGCAAACATTGGTGTTATGATTTTCCACGCGCATGTTTTTGGGCGTGTCCACTGAAAACGACTAGTTTTTATCCAATGATCGTATTTTAGATGAAAACGCGAACTTTCTCTAAATTTCTTAGAGTTAAGATAATCAAACTACTTTTTCGTTTATATCTCCTTCGCTTAAAATGTCGTTTTAATATAAACAAGTATTTGAAGTGGAGTTTTCACAGAAAACAGCTCGTTTTTATATATTTTCCGTGTTTTCGATGACATCGTTTAATTTAAACCCTCTTCTTTCATCATTCGTTGATTTCTCCATCGCAAACTATGTTGTCCTATTTCAACACGTATTTAATGTAGTATTTCCAGACTACTTAATTCAAAATTCGTGGATTTTTCAATCGGAATGTAGGTCGGATTATTTGAAACGCGAATGTTTTGGGGCGAGTCCACTGAAAACTACTAGTTTTTATTCAATCATTGCATTTTTCATGCATTCACGTATTTTCTTAACATTTTTTCAATTCAAGTCATTTTAACTCTTTTTTTCCTTATTCGTTGTCTTTTACATCGCAAATTATATCGTTATAATTTAAACTAGTATTTGACATGGGATTTCCAGGGAGAACTCCTCGATTTTATGTATTTTTTGTGTTTTTGGTGATTTCGTAAATTTTCTCTCAATTATTTCCTTCCAAATTTCTCAACCTTCTTTTTTAATAATTCGTTGGTTTTGGAAAAATACGTTTTTTAATGTAATCAAGTATTTTTCTGGTATTTCCAAATAAAACTACTAGTTTAATTTTTTCCGTGTTTTCGGTGATATAGTTAAATTTAAAACTCATTTTTTCATCATATGTTGATTTCTCCACCGCAAAATATGTAGTTTTAATTTAAACACGTAATTTATGTGGTATTTAAACGGACAACTGCTCGTCTTTATTTACTTTTCGTGTTTTCGATGCAATCGTTATTTATCCTCGATAATTTCCTTTCAAGAGTTTCAAACACCTTTTTTCATCATTCGATGATTTCTTTTTCGCGGAGTATGTCGTTTTCATTTTAACACGCATTTAAATTGGTACTTCCACAGAGAACTGTTCGGTTTTTTAAATTTTCGTGTATTTTATGTGATCGTTAATTTTCTCTCAATATTTTCCTTTCAAGTATATCGAACTACTTTTTTCAAAATTCGTTGAATTTTCAATCCCAGAAATTGGTGTGATGATTTTAAGCGCGCATGTTTTGTGTCGAGTTCACTGAGAAATGTAAGTTATTTTTCCATCTTCGTATTTTTGATGTAATCTTTTATTTTTTCTAACTTTTTTCAATTTCATTGATTCAAGCGCCTTTCTTCATCATTCGTTGGTTTATCTATCGAAAATATGTCCGATAATTTGAACACTTGTTTTTGCGGCATTTCCACAGAAAACTGCTCGATTTCATCTTCCTACGTATTTTCGATGAAATCGCGTATTTTTTTTAATCCGTTGATTTTTCAATCGAAAAACAGTTGTTATTATTATCAACGCGTATATTTTGGTCAATTCCACTGAAAACTGCTAGTTTTTACTTGATCTTCTTATTTTCGATGAAATTAATCATTAAACATTTTTTCAATTGAAGGTTTTCAAAAGACGTTTTTCATTATTATCTTTCTTTTAGATCGCAAATTATGTCTTTATAATTTAAACTAGTATTTGATGATGGATTTCCACAGAGATTGTTTTTATATTTTTTTTGGTGAAATCGTAAATTTTCTCTCAATTATTTCCTTCCAAAATTTTCAAACAACTTTTTTCAAAATACGTTGGGTTTTTAACCGTAAACATTGGTGTTATGATTTTCAGCGCGCATTTTTTGGCAAGTCCACTAAAACGGATTGTTTTCATCAAATGACCGTATTTTGGATGAAAACGCGTACTTTTTCTATATTTCTTCAATTTAAGTAAATTAAACTCCTTTTTCGTTTATTTATCCATCGCTCAAAATGTCGTTTTCATTTAAACAAGTTTTTTAAGTGTAGTTTCCACATAAAAGTGCTCGTTTTTATCTTTTTTCCGTGTTTTCAATGAAATCCTTAAGTTTTAAAGCCCTTTTTTCATGATTTGTTAGTTTCTCCATCGAAAAATACGTTATAGTGAATGTAAACACGTATCAATGGTTTTTCCACATAAAACAACTCGTTTAATTAATTTCCGTGTTTTTGATGATATCATTAAATTTCAACCCATTTTTTCATCATTCGTTTATTTTTTCTACGCAAAATATATCGTTTTAAATTTAACATCCATTTTAAATTGGTATTACCGCAGAGAATACCTCTTTTTTTTAATTTTCGTGTTTTTGATGAAATCGGTAATTTTCTCTCAATATTTTCCTTTTAAGTATTTCGAATTACTTTTTTCAAAATTCGTTAAATTTTCAATCGCAAAATATGGTTAATTATTTAAACACGTATGTTTTGAGGCGAGTACACTGAAAACTGGTAGTTTTTATCCAACCATCGTATTTTTTATGCATTCACGTATTTTCTCAACGCAGAGTAAGTCGTTGTAATTTTAACACGCATTAAAATCGGTATTTCCACTGAGAACAGCTCGTTTATATTTAATTTTCGTGTTTTCGATGTGATCGTTAATAATCTCTCAATATCTTCCTTTCAAGTATATCGAACTTCTTTTTTCAAAATTCGTTGAATTTTTAATAGCAGAAATTTGTGTTTTGATTTTAAGCGCGCATGTTTTGTGGCGAGTTCACTGAGAACAGCTAGTTCTCATTCAATCTCCGTATTTTCAATGTAATCTCGTATTTTCTTTAACTTTTTTCAATTTCATTGTTTGAGGCGCTATTCTTCATCATTCGTTGATTTATCTATCGAAAATATGTTCGTTAATTTGAACACGGGTTTTATGTGGTATTTCCACAGAAAACTACTCGTTTTTATTCAATCTACGTATTTTCGAAGAAATCGCGTATTTTTTTTTAATTCGTTGATTTTTCGATCGAAAAAAGTTTTTATTATTATCAACGCGTACGTTTTGTTGCCATTCCACTAAAAACTGCAAGTGTTTACTTTATCTTCTTTTCGTTGTCTTTAAAATCACAAATTTATCGTTATAATTTAAACTAGTATTTGATATGGTATTTCCAGAGATAACTTCTCGTTTTTAAGTATTTTTTTGTGCTTTTGCTGATATCGTAAATTTTCTCTATATAATTTCCTTCCAAGTTTTTCAAACTACATTTTTCAAATTTCGTTAGTTTTTTAACCGCAAACATTGGTGTTATGATTTTCCACGCGCATGTTTTGGGGCGTGTCCACTGAAAACGACTAGTTTTTATCCAATGGTCGTATTTGATGAAAACGCGAACTTTCTCTAAATTTCTTCAAGTTAAGATAATCAAACTACTTTTTCGTTTATATCTCCTTCGCTAAAAATGTCGTTTTAATTTAAACAAGTATTTGAAGTGGAATTTTCACAGAAAACAGATCGTTTTTATATATTTTCCGTGTTTTCGATGACATCGTTTAATTTAAAACATCTTCTTTCATCATTCGTTGATTTCTCCATCGCAAACTATGTTGTCTTATTTCAACACGTATTTAATGTAGTATTTCCAGACTACTTTATTCAAAATTCGTTGATTTTTCAATCGGAATGTAGGTCGGATTATTTGAAACGCGAATGTTTTGGGGCGAGTCCACTGAAAACTGCTAGTTTTTATTCAATCATCGCATTTTTCATGCATTCACGTATTTACTTAACATTTTTCAAATCAAGTCATTTTAACTCTTTTTTTCCTTATTCGTTGTCTTTACATCGCAAATTATATCGTTATAATTTAAACTAGTATTTGATGTGGGATTTCCAGGGAGAACCCCTCGATTTTATGTATTTTTTGTGTTTTTGGTGATTTCAAAAAATTTCTCTCAATTATTTCCTTCCAAATTTCTCAACCTTCTTTTTTAATAAACCGTTGGTTTTGGAAAAATACGTTTTTTTAATGTAATCTAGTATTTTTCTGGTATTTCCAAATAAAACTACTCGTTTAATTTTTTTCCGTGTTTTCGGTGATATAGTTAAATATAAAACTAATTTTTTCATCATTTGTTGATTTCTCCACCGCAAAATATGTAGTTTTAATTTAAACACGTAATTTATGTGGTATTTAAACGGACAACTGCTCGTCTTCATTTACTTTTTGTGATCTCGATGCAATCGTTATTTTACCCTAGATATTCTCCTTTCAAGAGTTACAAACTACTTTTTTCGGTATTCCTTGAAATTTCAATCGCAAAATATGGGTAATTTTCGAAACACGTATGTTTTGTGGCGAGTACACTGAAAACTGCTAGCTTTTTATCAATCTTAATATTTTCGAAAAAATGCGTGTTTTCTCTAAATATATTTAATTTAAGTAATTAAAACACCTCTTTTCATCATTTGATGATTTCATCATCGCAGAGTATGTCCTTTTAATTTTAACACGCATTTAAAATGGTATTTCCTCGATTTTATGGATTTCTTTGTGTTTAAGCTGAAAAGGTAAATTTTCTCTCAATTATTTCCTTCCAAGTTTTTCAAACTTCATAATTCAAAATTTGTTGGTTTTTTAGCCGCAAGCATTTGTGTTATGATTTTCCACGCGCATGTTTTGCGTTGTGTCCACTTAAAACGGCTAGTTTTCATCCAATGATCGTATTTTGGATGAAATCGCGTTCTTTCTCTAAATTTCTTTAATTTAAGTAAACCAAACTCCTTTTTCGTTTATTTCTCCGTCGCTTAAAATGTCGTATTAATTTAAACGAGTATTTGCAGTTGAGTTTCAACAGAAATGAGCTCGTTTATATCTATTTTCCGTGTTTTCAATTAAAATCGTTAAATTTTACACTCCTTTTTTCATGATTTGTTAATTTCTCCATCGAAAAATACGATATTTTAATGTAAACACTCGTGTTGTGGTATTTCCAAATAAATCAACTCGTTTAATTTTTTCTGTGTTTTCGATGATATCGTTAAATTTTAAACCCCTTCTTTCATCCTTCCTTGATTTCTCCACCGCAAAATATGAAGTTTTAATTTAAAAACGTAAATTATGTGGCATTCAAACGGAAAACTGCTCGTTTTTATTTACTTTTCGTGTTTTCGATGCAATCGTTATTTATCCTCGATAATTTCCTTTCAAGAGTTTCAAACACCTTTTTTCATCATTCGATGATTTCTTTTTCGCGGAGTATGTCGTTTTAATTTTAACACGCATTTAAATTGGTACTTCGACAGAGAACTGTTCGGTTTTTTAAATTTTCGTGTTTTTTATGTGATCGTTAATTTTCTCTCAATATTTTCCTTTCAAGTATCTCGAACTACTTTTTTCAAAATTCGTTGAATTTTCAATCGCAGAAATTGGTGTGATGATTTTAAGCTCGCATGTTTTGTGTCGAGTTCACTGAGAAATGTAAGTTCTTTTTCAATCTTCGTATTTTTGATGTAATCTTTTATTTTCTCTAACTTTTTTCAATTTCATTGATTCAAGCGCCTTTCTTCATCATTCGTTGATTTATCTATGGAAAATATGTCCGTTAATTTGAACACTTGTTTTATGCGGTATTTCCACAGAAAACAGCTCGATTTCATCTTCATACGTATTCTCGATGAAATCGCGTATTTTTTTTAATCCGTTGATTTTTCAATCGAAAAACAGTTGTTATTATTATCAACGCGTATGTTTTGGTCAATTCACTGAAAACTGCTAGTTTTTACTTTATCTTCTTATTTTCGATGAAATTAATCAATAAACATTTTTTCAATTCAAGGTTTTCAAAAGACGTTTTTCATTATTCTCTTTTTTTTTAGATCGCAAATTATATCTTTATAATTTAAAATAGTATTTGATGATGGATTTCGACAGAGAATGTTTTTATGTTTTTTTTGTGTTTTTTGGTAAAATCGTAAATTTTCTCTCAATTATTTTCCTACAAGTTTTTCAAACAACTTTTTTCAGAATTCGTTGGTTTTTTACCGGCAACTATTGGTGTTATGATTTTCCACGCGCATGTTTTGCGGCATGTCCACTGAAAACGGCTAGTTTTCATTTATTAATCGTATTTTCGATTAACACGCGTACTCTCTCTAAATTTCTTCAATTTAGGTAAATCAAACTCCTTTCTCCTCTATTTCTTCAACGCTAAAAATGTCGTTTTAATTTAAACAAGTTTTTGAAGTGTAATTTCCACATAAAAGTGCTCGTTTTTACCTTTTTTCCGTGTTTTCAATAAAATCGTTAAGTTTTAAAGCCCTTTTTTCATGATTTGTTAGTTTCTCCATCGAAAAATACGTTATATTGAATGTAAACACGTATCAATGGTTTTTCCACATAAAACAACTCGTTTAATTATTTTCCGTGTTTTTGATGATACCGTTAAATTTCAAACCCATTTTTTCATCATTCGTTGATTTCTCCACCGCAAAATATATCGCTTGAATTTTAACATCCATTTTAAATTGGTATTACCACAGAGACCAGCTCTTTTTATTTAATTTTCGTGTTTTTGATGAAATCGGTAATTTTCTCTCAATATTTTCCTTTTAAGTATTTCGAATTACTTTTTTCAAAACCGTTAAATTTTCAATCGCAAAATATGGTTAATTATTTAAACACGTATGTTTTGAGGCGAGTACACTGAAAACTGGTAGTTTTTATTCAATCATCGTATTTTTTATGCATTCACGTATTTTCTCAACGCAGAGTATGTCTTTTTAATTTTAACACGCATTAAAATCGGTATTTCCATTGAGAACAGCTCGTTTATATTTAATTTTCGTGTTTTCGATGTGATCGTTAATAATCTCTCAATATCTTCCTTTCAAGTATATCGAACTACTTTTTTCAATATTCGTTGAATTTTTAATAGCAGAAATTCTTGTTTTGATTTTAAGCGCGCATGTTTTGTGGCGAGTTCACTGAGAACAGCTAGTTCTCATTCAATCTTCGTATTTTCAATGTAATCTCGTATTTTCTTTAACTTTTTTCAATTTCATTGTTTGAAGCGCTATTCTTCATCATTGGTTGATTTTTCTATCGAAAATATGTTCGTTAATTTGAACACGGGTTTTAAGTGGTATTTCCACAGAAAACTGCTCGTTTTTATTCAATCTACGTATTTTCGAAGAAATCGCGTATTTTTTTTAATCCGTTGATTTTTCGATCGAAAAAAAGTTGTTATTATTATCAACGCGTACGTTTTGTAGCCATTCCACTGAAAACTGCAAATGTTTACTTTATCTTCTTTTCGTTGTCTTTTAAATCACAAATTATATCGTTATAATTTAAACTAGTATTTTATGTGGTATTTCCAGAGATAACTTCTCGTTTTTAAGTATTTTTTGTGTTTTTGCTGAAATCGTAAATTTTCTCTATATAATTTCCTTCCAAGTTTTTCAAACTACATTTTTCAAAATTCGTTAGTTTTTTAACCGCAAACATTGGTGTTATGATTTTCCACGCGCATGTTTTGGGGCGTGTCCACTGAAAACGACTAGTTTTTATCCAATGATCGTATTTTGGATGAAAACGCGAACTTTCTCTAAATTTCTTCAAGTTAAGATAATCAAACTACTTTTTCGTTTATATCTTCTTCGCTAAAAATGTTTTTTTAATTTAATCAAGTATTTGAAGTGGAGTTTTCGCAGAAATTAGCTCGTTTTTATTTATTTTCCGTGTTTTCGATGACATCGTTTAATTAAAACCCTCTTCTTTATCATTCGCGTATTTCTCCATCGCAAACTATGTTGTCTTATTTCAACACGTATTTAATGTAGTATTTCCAGACTACTTTATTCAAAATTCGTTGATTTTTCAATCGGAATGTAGGTCGGATTATTTGAAACGCGAATGTTTTGGGGCGAGTCCACTGAAAACTACTAGTTTTTATTCAATCATTGCATTTTTCATGCATTCACGTATTTTCTTAACATTTTTTCAATTAAAGTCATTTTAACTCTTTTTTTCCTTATTCGTTGTCTTTTACATCGCAAATTATATCGTTATAATTTAAACTAGCATTTGACATGGGATTTCCAGGGATAACTCCTCGATTTTATGTATTTTTTGTGTTTTTGGTGATTTCGTAAATTTTCTCTCAATTATTTCCTTCCAAATTTCTCAACCTTCTTTTTTAATAATTCGTTGGTTTTGGAAAAATACGTTTTTTTAATGTAATCAAGTATTTTTCTGGTATTTCCAAATAAAACTACTAGTTTAATTTTTTTCCGTGTTTTCGGTGATATAGTTAAATTTAAAACTCATTTTTTCATCATATGTTGATTTCTCCAACGCAAAATATGTAGTTTTATTTTAAACACGTAATTTATGTGGTATTTAAACGGACAACTGCTCGTCTTTATTTACTTTTTGTGATTTCGATGCAATCGTTATTTTACCCTAGATATTCTCCTTTCAAGAGTTTCAAACACCTTTTTTCATCATTCGATGATTTCTTTTTCGCGGAGTATGTCGTTTTAATTTTAACATGCATTTAAATTGGTACTTCCACAGAGAACTGTTCGGTTTTTTAAATTTTCGTGTATTTTATGTGATCGTTAATTTTCTCTCAATATTTTCCTTTCAAGTATATCGAACTACTTTTTTCAAAATTCGTTGAATTTTCAATCCCAGAAATTGGTGTGATGATTTTAAGCGCGCATGTTTTATGTCGAGTTCACTGAGAAATGTAAGTTCTTTTTCAATCTTCTTATTTTTGATGTAATCTTTTATTTTCTCTAACTTTTTTCAATTTCATTGATTCAAGCGCCTTTCTTCATCATTCGTTGGTTTATCTATCGAAAATATGTCCGTTAATTTGAACACTTGTTTTTGCGGTAATTCCACAGAAAACTGCTCGGTTTCATCTTCCTACGTATTTTCGATGAAATCGCGTATTTTTTTTAATCCGTTGATTTTTCAATGGAAAAACAGTGGTTATTATTATCAACGCGTATATTTTGGTCAATTTCACTGAAAACTGCTAGTTTTTACTTGATCTTCTTATTTTCGATGAAATTAATCATTAAACATTTTTTCAATTCAAGGTTTTCAAAAGACGTTTTTCATTATTCTCTTTCTTTTAGATCGCAAATTATATCTTTATAATTTAAACTAGTATTTGATGATGGATTTCCACAGAGATTGTCTTTATATTTTTTTTGGTGAAATCGTAAATTTTCTCTCAATTATTACCTTCCAAAATTTTCAAACAACTTTTTTCAAAATTCGTTGGGTTTTTAACCGTAAACTTTGGTGTTATGATTTTCAGCGCGCATTTTTTGGCAAGTCCACTAAAACGGATTGTTTTCATCAAATGACCGTATTTTGGATGAAAACGCGTACTTTTTCTAAATTTCTTCAATTTAAGTAAATCAAACTCCTTTTTCGTTTATTTATCGATCGCTCAAAATGTCGTTTTCATTTAAACAAGTTTTTTAAGTGTAGTTTCCACATAAAAGTACTCGTTTTTATCTTTTTTTCGTGTTTTCAATGAAATCCTTAAGTTTTAAAGCCCTTTTTTCATGATTTGTTAGTTTCTCCATCGAAAAATACGTTATATTGAATGTAAACACGTGTCAATGGTTTTTCCACATAAAACAACTCGTTTAATTATTTTCCGTGTTTTTGATGATATCGTTAAATTGCAACCCATTTTTTCATCATTCGTTGAATTTTCCACCGCAAAATATATCGTTTTAATTTTAACATCCATTTTAAATTGGTATTACCACAGAGAATACCTCTTTTTTTTAATTTTCGTGTTTTTCATGAAATCGGTAATTTTCTCTCAATATTTTCCTTTTAAGTATTTCGAATTACTTTTTTCAAAATTCGTTAAATTTTCAATCGCAAAATATGGTTAATTATTTAAACACGTATGTTTTGAGGCGAGTACACTGAAAACTGGTAGTTTTTATTCAATCATCGTATTTTTTATGCATTCACGTATTTTCTCAACGCAGAGTATGTCGTTGTAATTTTAACACGCATTAAAATCGGTATTTCCATTGAGAACAGCTCGTTTATATTTAATTTTCGTGTTTTCGATGTGATCGTTAATAATCTCTCAATATCTTCCTTTCAAGTATATCGAACTACTTTTTTCAATATTCGTTGAATTTTTAATAGCAGAAATTTGTGTTTTGATTTTAAGCGCGCATGTTTTGTGGCGAGTTCACTGAGAACAGCTAGTTCTCATTCAATCTTCGTATTTTCAATGTAATCTCGTATTTCTTTAACTTTTTTCAATTTCATTGTTTGAGGCGCTATTCT
Organism: Hetaerina americana; assembly: GCF_022747635.1. Classification (NCBI taxonomy): domain Eukaryota; kingdom Metazoa; phylum Arthropoda; class Insecta; order Odonata; family Calopterygidae; genus Hetaerina; species Hetaerina americana. The sequence goes on from NW_027286295.1 coordinate 25,853, forward strand.
TCATCATTCGTTGATTTATCTATCGAAAATATGTTCGTTATTTTGAACACGGGTTTTTATGTGGTATTTCCACAGAAAACTACTCGTTTTTATTCAATCTACGTATATTCGAAGAAATCGCGTATTTTTTTTTAATTCGATGATTTTTCGATCGAAAAAAGTTTTTATTATTATCAACGCGTACGTTTTGTTGCCATTCCACTAAAAACTGCAAGTGTTTACTTTATCTTCTTTTCGTTGTCTTTAAAATCACAAATTTATCGTTATAATTTAAACTAGTATTTGATGTGGTATTTCCAGAGATAACTTCTCGTTTTTAAGTATTTTTTGTGTTTTTGCTGAAATCGTAAATTTTCTCTATATAATTTCCTTCCAAGTTTTTCAAACTACAATTTTCAGAATTCGTTAGTTTTTTAACCGCAAACATTGGTGTTATGATTTTCCACGCGCATGTTTTGGGGCGTGTCCACTGAAAACGACTAGTTTTTATCCAATGATCGTATTTTGGATGAAAACGCGAACTGTCTCTAAATTTCTTCAAGTTAAGATAATCAAAATACTTTTTCGTTTATATCTCCTTCGCTAAAAATGTCGTTTTAAATTAAACAAGTATTTGAAGCTGAGTTTTCACAGAAAACAGCTCGTTTTTATTTATTTTCCGTGTTTTTGATGACATCGTTTAATTTAAACCTCTTCTTTCATCATTCGTTGATTTCTCCATCGCAAACTATGTTGTCTCATTTCAACACGTATTTAATGTAGTATTTCCAGACTACTTTATTCAAAATTCGTTGATTTTTCAATCGGAATGTAGGTCGGATTATTTGAAACGCGAATGTTTTGGAGCGAGTCCACTGAAAACTCCTAGTTTTTATTCAATCATCGCATTTTTCATGCATTCACGTATTTTCTTAACATTTTTTCAAATCAAGTCATTTTAACTCTTTTTTTCCTTATTCGTTGTCTTTTACATCGCAAATTATATCGTTATAATTTAAACTAGTATTTGATGTGGGATTTCCAGGGAGAACTCCTCGATTTTATGTATTTTTTGTGTTTTTGGTGATTTCAAAAATTGTCTCTCAATTATTTCCTTCCAAATTTCTCAACCTTCTTTTTTAATAATTCGTTGGTTTTGGAAAAATACGTTTTTTTAATGTAATCAAGTATTTTTCTGGTATTTCCAAATAAAACTACTCGTTTAATTTTTTTCCGTGTTTTCGGTGATATAGTTAAATATAAAACTAATTTTTTCATCATTTGTTGATTTCTCCACCGCAAAATATGTAGTTTTAATTTAAACACGTAATTTATGTGGTATTTAAACGGACAACTGCTCGTCTTCATTTACTTTCGGTGATTTCGATGCATTCGTTATTTTACCCTAGATATTCTCCTTTCAAGAGTTACAAACTACTTTTTTCGGTATTCCTTGAAATTTCAATCGCAAAATATGGGTAATTTTCAAAACACGTATGTTTTGTGGCAAGTATACTGAAAACTGCTAGCTTTTTATCAATCTTAATATTTTCGATGAAATGCGTGTTTTCTCTAAATATATTTAATTTAAGTAATTAAATAACCTCTTTTCATCATTTGATGATTTCTTCATCGCAGAGTATGTCCTTTTAATTTTAAAACGCATTTAAAATGGTATTTCCTCGATTTTATGGATTTCTTTGTGTTTAAGCTGAAAAGGTAAATTTTCTCTCAATTATTTCCTTCCAAGTTTTTCAAACTTCATTATTCAAAATTTGTTGGTTTTTTAACCGCAAGCATTTGTGTTATGATTTTCCACGCGCATTTTTGCGGTGTGTCCACTTAAAACGGCTAGTTTTCATCCAATGATCGTATTTTGGATGAAATCGCGTTCTTTCTCTAAATTTCTTTAATTTAAGTAAACCAAACTCCTTTTTCGTTTATTTCTCCATCGCTTAAAATGTCGTTTTAACTTAAACAAGTATTTGCAGTTGAGTTTCAACAGAAATGAGCTCGTTTATATCTATTTTCCGTGTTATCAATTAAAATCGTTAAATTTTACACTCCTTTTTTCATGATTTGTTAATTTCTCCATCGAAAAATACGATATTTTTAATGTAAACACGTGTGTTGTGGTATTTCCAAATAAATCAACTCGTTTAATTTTTTTCTGTGTTTTCGATGATATCGTTAAATTTCAAACCCCTTCTTTCATCATTCCTTGATTTCTCCACCGCAAAATATGAAGTTTTAATTTAAAAACGTAATTTATGTGGCATTCAAACGGAAAACTGCTCGTTTTTATTTACTTTTCGTGTTTTCGATGCAATCGTTATTTATCCTCGCTAATTTCCTTTCAAGAGTTTCAAACACCTTTTTTCATCATTCGATGATTTCTTTTTCGCGGAGTATGTCGTTTTAATTTTAACACGCATTTAAATTGGTACTTCCACAGAGAACTGTTCGGTTTTTTAAATTATCGTGTTTTTTATGTGATCGTTAATTTTCTCTCAATATTTTCCTTTCAAGTATCTCGAACTACTTTTTTCAAAATTCGTTGAATTTTCAATCGCAGAAATTGGTGTGATGATTTTAAGCGCGCATGTTTTGTGTCGAGTTCACTGAGAAATGTAAGTTCTTTTTCAATCTTCGTATTTTTGATGTAATCTTCTATTTTCTCTAAGTTTTTTCAATTTCATTGATTCAAGCGCCTTTCTTCATCATTCGTTGATTTATCTATGGAAAATATGTCCGTTAATTTGAACACTTGTTTTGTGCGGTATTTCCACAGAAAACTGCTCGATATTATCTTCCTACGTATTTTCGATGAAATCGCGTATTTTTTTTAATCCGTTGATTTTTCAATCGAAAAACAGTTGTTATTATTATCAACGCGTATGTTTTGGTCAATTCCACTGAAAACTGCTAGTTTTTACTTTATCTTCTTATTTTCGATGAAATTAATCAATACACATTTTTTAAATTCAAGGTTTTCAAAAGACGTTTTTCATTATTCTTTTTCTTTTAGATCGCAAATTATATCTTTATAATTTAAACTAGTATTTGATGATGGATTTCCACAGAGATTGTTTTTATGTTTTTTTTGTGTTTTTTGGTAAAATCGTAAATTTTCTCCCAATTATTTTCCTACAAGTTTTTCAAACAACTTTTTTCAGAATTCGTTGGTTTTTTACCGGCAACTATTGGAGTTATGATTTTCCACGCGCATGTTTTGCGGCATGTCCACTGAAAACGGCTAGTTTTCATTTAATAATCGTATTTTCGATTAACACGCGTACTCTCTCTAAATTTCTTCAATTTAGGTAAATCAAACTCCTTTTTCCTCTATTTCTTCAACGCTAAAAATGTCGTTTTAATTTAAACAAGTTTTTGAAGTGTAGTTTCCACATAAAAGTGCTCGTTTTTATCTTTTTTCCGTGTTTTCAATGAAATCGTTAAGTTTTTAAAGCCCTTTTTTCATAATTTGTTAGTTTCTCCATCGAAAAATACGTTATATTGAATGTAAACACGTGTCAATGGTTTTTCCACATAAAACAACTCGTTTAATTATTTTCCGTGTTTTTGATGATATCGTTAAATTTCAAACCCATTTTTTTCATCATTCGTTGATTTCTCCACCGCAAAATATATCGTTTGAATTTTAACATCCATTTTAAATTGGTATTACCACAGAGAACAGCTCTTTTTATTTAATTTTCGTGTTTTTGATGAAATCGGTAATTTTCTCTCAATATTTTCCTTTTAAGTATTTCGAATTACTTTTTTCAAAATTCGTTAAATTTTCAATCGCAAAATATGGTTAATTATTTAAACACGTATGTTTTGAGGCGAGTACACTGAAAACTGGTAGTTTTTATTCAATCATCGTATTTTTTATGCATTCACGTATTTTCTCAACGCACAGTATGTCGTTTTAATTTTAACACGCATTAAAATCGCTATTTCCACTGATAACAGCTTGTTTATATTTAATTTTCGTGTTTTCGATGTGATCGTTAATAATCTCTCAATATTTTCCTTTCAAGTATGTCGAACTACTTTTTTTAATATTCGTTGAATTTTAAATAGCAGAAATTTGTGTTTTGATTTTAAGCGCGCATGTTTCGTGGCGAGTTCACTGAGAACAGCTAGTTCTCATTCAATCTTCGTATTTTCAATGTAATCTCGTATTTTCTTTAACTTTTTTCAATTTCATTGTTTGAAGCGCCATTCTTCATCATTCGTTAATTTATCTATCGAAAATATGTTCGTTAATTTGAACACGGGTTTTATGTGGTATTTCCAAAGAAAACTGCTCGTTTTTATTCAATCTACGTATTTTCAAAGAAATCTCGTATTTTTTTTAATTCTTTGATTTTTCGATCGCAAAAAAGTTTTTATTATTATCAACGCGTACGTTTTGTAGCCATTCCACTAAAAACTGCAAGTGTTTACTTTATCTTCTTTTCGTTGTCTTTTAAATCACAAATTTATCGTTATAATTTAAACTAGTATTTGATGTGGTATTTCCAGAGATAACTTCTCGTTTTTAAGTATTTTTTGTGTTTTTGCTGAAATCGTAAATTTTCTCTATATAATTTCCTTCCAAGTTTTTCAAACTACATTTTTCAAAATTCGTTAGTTTTTTAACACCAAACATTGGTGTTATGATTTTCCACGCGCATGTTTTGGGGCGTGTCCACTAAGAAATGTAAGTTCTTTTTCAATCTTCGTATTTTTGATGTAATCTTTTATTTTCTCTAACTTTTTTCAATTTCATTGATTCAAGGGCCTTTCTTCATCATTCGTTGATTTATCTATCGAAAATATGTCCGTTAATTTGAACACTTGTTTTATGCGGTATTTCCACAGAAAACTGCTCGATTTCATCTTCCTACGTATTTTCGATGAAATCGCGTATTTTTTTTAATCCGTTGATTTTTCAATCGAAAAACAGTTGTTATTATTATCAACGCGTATGTTTTGGTCAATTAAACTGAAAACTGCTAGTTTTTACTTTATCTTCTTATTTTCGATGAAATTAATCAATAAACATTTTTTCAATTCAAGGTTTTCAAAAGACGTTTTTCATTATTCTCTTTCTTTTAGATCGCAAATTATATCTTTATAATTAAAATAGTATTTGATGATGGATTTCCACAGAGATTGTTTTTATGTTTTTTTTGGTTAAATCATAAATTTTTCTCTCAATTATTACCTTCCAAAATTTTCAAACAACTTTTTTCAAAATTCGTTGGTTTTTTAACCGCAAACATTGGTGTTATGATTTTCCACGCGCATGTTTTGCGGCATGTCCACTGAAAACGGCTAGTTTTCATTTAATAATCGTATTATCGATTAAAACGCTGACACTCTCTAAATTTCTTCAATTTAGGTAAATCAAACTCCTTTTTCCTCTATTTCTTCAACGCTAA
>NW_027286296.1:0-10000 GCF_022747635.1 Hetaerina americana
ATGGGACTAGTATTGAAAACTTTAAGGTAATTTTCTTCCTACTTTTAATATAACTACATTTGCTGATAGATTCTGTCCTGAACATTAAAGATTAAACACTTGAGCCCTTAGCAAGAAATAATGAGCTCTACGGCCTCTCAATAAAGAAGAAAGGGGAAGAAAACTCCAATGGCCGTAAGGCCATTGGAGTTTTCTTCCCCTTTCTTCTTTAAGTAATGAGTGTGTGTGCGTTTCTCGAGTGCTTGTGTGTGTGTTTGGTCTGTGCCATCCACAGAGTGTGTGCTTGAGAATATCCTGGAATCTTTAACGGGGTCTACTCTACAGCCTCGTGAAGGATTCCATCTCCATCTGAAATTCTTTAACAGGGTCTCACAGCCTCGTGAAGGATTTCAGACAGGATAGTGTGCGTGTGGCTGTGTGTTGGTCCCTGACGCGGATTAATCTCCCGTAAACCGCCACAGAGTGTGTGCTTGAGAATATCCTGGAATCTTTAACGGGGTCTACTCTACAGCCTCGTGAAGGATTCCATCTCCATCTGAAATTCTTTAACAGGGTCTCACAGCCTCGTGAAGGATTTCAGGCAGGATAGTGTGCGTGTGGCTGTGTGTTGGTCCCTGACGCGGATTAATCTCCCGTAAACCACCACAGAGGGTATTCTGGTCGAGAGGTTGTGGTTGGTCCCTGACGTGATTCCCGTCACACCAACACAACATTTGGTCTGACGAGAGATTGGCAACTAATCCTTACGGCCATTGGAGTTTTCTTCCCCTTTCTTCTTTACTTGAGCCCTTGTAACTTAAATCAGGTGGTTTAGTAATTTTCAAATTGTTATACACTTATTACATGCCTAATATTTTAGGAAATTGAAAAAAAAATACTAAAATTAATGGTCCCGGTGATATTTTAAAATCTCTAACTTGAGAAAGAAAAATATTTTGTATCAGAAGATATTGAATGGACCTTCACCTTAATCATCATAATATCTCCCTAACGTAATCTATTAAACATTTAATGGAACTTGGCTATCTCCTTTTTCCCAGCATAATGTATGTTATGTTATTTCATATATGACAGACTCAAGTGTAATGTTGGCTTATAAGTTTTGTTTTATTTTTCAAGTGTTTATCGTGCATAATTAAGGTTAATCTTTTGATGGCGTACTTTAAAAATATGACAAAGTGATAGGTTATTTGATAAAACATCCAGTGTAAGGGTTAAGAAATTATTATTACGATTCATAATTCATCCCTTCCCAGGATGACTACTATTGCGCAGATGATGTTGCGTTACCCATCCGATGGTGTGCTCCTGAAACTCTTCATTGTACGGATACAACCATAGAAACAAAAGAGGTTTGTTTTTTAATTATTTAGTGTATTGTTTGGTACTGTTCCTTCTGGTAAGTGACATGGAACATATTCATAAAAATTTACAGAAAATTGAATTAGAACCACAGATGAAAATACAAGTACACACACTTACTTGTACACTCTTACTTGAGGTATTGCAGTTGAGCCCGAATAAAATTAATAAATGTAAACTAAAACACTATGTACTCACCTTGCATGTAAAGCACCTGACAGAGACAAATTATCACTGATAAACTCATCCACACTGTGTTACTGCTTAATTAAAAGTGGCTCCTTAAGTTCAGTTTTAAGCCTTTGTACAGTGAGTTACTCCCTTGGGCTACATCCTTGATGTGGCAGAAGGGCTTGTGTGGTCAGATGACCCCTGGAGCTGTGCTTGTGGGAACACATACCCAGCACTAAGTTTCTCCTTGGCCTTTCTCATTTCATGCTCACCTGAATTCCTTCTCCTTTAACAAATTGGACAGCAACAAACAATAAAGAAACATGTAAAAAGATCACTCACAAGTTATTTCTTGATCATTTCGATGGAATTCTGCTCCATCTTCATCGGAAGATATAGAAGTAATGACTGCTGGAATAGTAGAGGTGAGGGGTGTGAGAGAAAGGGAAGGGGGCCAGGGGAAGGGGGAACGGGAGGTGGAGGAGGGGTGAGAGGAATGGTTGGGGAGAGGAAAGGGAGGAGAGTCACTGGAGGGGAGCAGAGATAGGGAATGAGGGATAGGGAGGAGGTGGAATTGACACAAAATCGGAAAAGAAAACGATCTGCTCACCGCAACTATTCCAACATCTGAGGATCCAGGTTTCAACTTACGAAGTCTTGATCAAGACTCGGCAAGTCGAAACAAAGGCCACGCACACCAAAACTAATGTGGAAAAACAAAGTATTCAACTCTCCGATATGCACCGCATCCACAAATTGACGATTAAGGCCATTCCCATCAGTGAATGACATTGAGGCCTGGATGCTGATAGGCCGTACAGACCCAAATGAATGCCATTTCAAGAGTTTTTTATTCTATAGGATTATCGGATGTGGGAAGGGACGCTAAGACAGAAACATTGTAACACTGGTTGAAAGGGGTATTATGATGGGAAGCATGTTTAGGGATGGGGAGACCCGCGGACGGGGAGGAGGGATTGCACAAGGTGCGGTGGTTGTTAATCCTAAGGTTTAGATAAAAATATGTATATATATATATACACATATATAGATATACATATTTTATATGCATATATATACATATATTATATGTGTATATATATATATATATATATATATATATATATATATATATATATATATATATATATTATATGTATATATACATATGTATATATATATATATATATATATATATATATATATTATATGTATATATACATATGTATATATATATATATATATATATATATATATATATATATATATATATATTATATGTATATATACATATGTATATATATCTGTATAGTTCATCATGTTTAACGAGGAAGTACTTGGTATGGTGGGTGAAGAGAGGAGTTTGTTGGGAGCAATCCTATGGAGGCAGCAAAAGTGGCTGAAGGGGGTATTGAACGGTAGCGGGATGTTGAAGACTGTAATTGAGGGGAGAATGTTGGGCGAAAGAGGAAAGGGAAGGAACAGGATAGGGATGTTGGACGGGATGAAGGGAGGAAGAAAGTACTCTGAGATGAAGAGGGACCTGATGTAGACTAGGAGGTTGTGTTTTGCTAGGGGCCACAAATTATTTAATTAGTAATTACGTCCATCCAAAAACCTACCTTAACCGGTAGATTACCTAATAATAATAATAATGTATAGGATTTTGAGTAATATGGCTATGGATTAATTTTCTTGATTTTGATGTTTTGTGTTTTCAGGTGACAACATCAGCCAATATTTGGAGTTTTGGTGTTTTTCTCTGGGAACTCTGTGAATTTGGACGTTTACCATACACTGAGTTAAATGATGAAGAGGTCATTGTCAAAGTTCTGAGTGAGAAAAGTCTTCATCTTGGTCCTCCATCAAGACCATGCCTGCAGTCCAATAATTTGTGAGTTTTTATGTTAATTATATCTTTTCACCACCCTTTTTTAATAATTTTATTCTACTGGTTAAGATAGGCTTTTGATGGACAGCACTTTTCCTTTACAATGGTGCCCATTCTTTTTTCTCCTTTCAAATTGCAACCTGACAGCTGACACTGTGGAATGTCCTTTCTTAAATTCTACAGACTTCCTCACTCCCTTCATTCAATCAAACATACCTCTCCTGTTCCTGCCCCTTCCTCGCTTGCATAACATTCTCCCCTCTGTCACATTCTCACTCAGCAGTGAGATGAAAAAATGAGACATTCAGAGGGGTACCACACTCAGGGTTTTCTCTACAACCAATGGATACTCCATACTTCATCTTTTCTATTAATGCGTATGTATTTAATTTCTTCAACCGCCTTTCCAGTATAAATTCTTTTGAATCAGACATCCTTCATTGGTAGCAAATTTTAATTTGAATGTACATCTGCTCCTGAGAGATATTGTGCAAATTGATCACTCTGTTCCTAAATCTTTGCATATCCATAATACAAGGTCTGTCCAAAAGTTTCCCAAACTTAATTTATTACAAAAAATATAACTCATTCACAAGTTATTGGTCAGGGGACCCTTCGAATTGGTCTCCTCCCCAGCGTTAACACTTATCCCAACGGTGTTTCTGCTTTTTGAAACAGTCCTGGAATGCTTCTTCCAGAATGTTCACAAGCTCCTTTGTCAAGTATTTTTCTATCTCTGGAATGGTGGCAAATCTTTTTCTTTTGAGCAGGGTTTTTAGATTGGGGAACAGGGAAAAGTCATGTGGGGCCGAGTCTGGTGTGTAGCATGGGTGAGGAAACATAGGGGTCTTGTTTTTTTGCTAAAAACTCACAAGTTCTGAGAAATGAATGAGCCCAGTTCTTCTGGTGATAAAAACCACTCGCTGCTCATCCAAAGTTAGGGCTGTTAATGTCTGGTTCTCTCTTGTAGGGGTATCATGGCCCCCACCCAGATAGTAACCCCCTCTCTGGCCTTAGTGTAGGCATTCATGATTCACTACCCCCTTTTTATCGAAATAAATGTTCAACGTCACCTTGGCATTCGAGGGAACTTGTTGAGCTTTTTTGGGGCGGGGGGATGTTTCATCAATCAATTGTGAAGATTACCCTTAAGTTTCGATAGCATATCCATATACCCATGACTTATCACCCGTTACGACCCTGGACAAGAAGGTTTCAATCAAAGAGTTGAGGACAGACTTGAACTGGATGTAGTTTCTGGTCTGCTGGCAATAAGCGAGGCACGAATTTGTTAGTGACTCAATGTATCCTCTATTTTGCAGTCGGTGTTTCGTATCACATAACAATCAAGATGCCACACTCTTACAAGTTGACAGACAGTCAAACTACAATTTGCATGTATAAGATCAATCACTTTCTCGATGTGGGGGTCATTAGTCCGTGTTGATGGTCTTCCGAAGTGCTCGTTGTCTTCCACCGAATGCCACCCTCTTTGAACCAAGTAAATCACTCATAACACATGGTATGTTATGATAGCATCCTCACTATAAGCTTTGGTAATAAAGTCATAAGTTTCCTTGAAGGATTTGCTGAGTTTCAAGCATAATTTCATAGAACAACGCTGCTCCTTCAAAGAGCTCATTTCCATGGATCCGATTTTTAGCTACAGTCCACAAGCATGCTTTCAAAAAAACTAATCAACAAAAGGAGGTATTAAAAAGTGGTTGAAGGAGGTTATGTGGGTAGTTTCTGTGGAAGTAAATGCCTCCAATGGATTAAAAAAGAACCAAATGGAGGCACACTGTTCAGAAAGCTCAGGAACGATTTGCACAGACCTTTTAACCTCCCTTATTCATGAATTTACCGACTTCATTTGAGTGATGTTGTCCTCTACACTCTCTCCACCATATGTGATGGGCAAATGCATCTTATAAACTGCCGTTTGTGATGTGCTCTCATCCTTGAACGTTTGGATATCATGCCCAGCATCTGCATGCCGGGTTCCCCTGTCAAACACAAAATTTGATGGCGCACCACTGCTCAATCGATCGCTGCATTTTGCACTTGCTCCGAGTCACTCGACACAAGTCTACGAAAAACATAATCTAGCCTGAATGAATGCTCGCGGGTGTGTTTGTTGTGGGTCAAACCCCCCCACCACCGAGCCCGTTTGGTGTGAGCATGCTGCGATGTACACTGACCTCTGGAAGAAATTGTTCTCGATACTTTGTATCCATATTATGCAGCTTGGGTGTGTGGGTCATTTGATATGTCATTACAATGAAATAGATAACAAATACCATGGGTAGCTTTTTAAATTTTTTCATCGTGATTTTCTTTTAGTTTGTTTCAGCCACTTAGAGTACTTTTTTCTCAACATTTCTCCAACTTTTTTAAGCCATCCTTGTTTGATGCAACTTGTTTTCCACCGAGCCATTTTTTCAAATTTGGCAATTAAATAAAATCATTGGGTTCCAAATCTGGTGAATACGGTGGATGTTGAAATAGTTATTCAAAATTAATTCCATAATATTTGCCATCGAAACAGGTGTGCACCTGTTTATTGTCTTGATGAAGAGTATTTTTTTCTTTACCAAATGAGGATGTTGTTTCTTGAATTCTTTGCTCAACCGACACAATAATATCATATAATGCTCTTAATTTATCATTTGTCCTCTTTTTTTAAGTAATTGATTTAGATAATTCCACGTGCATCCAAAAAAATTGGAGCTGGAATGCCTTTAGAAACTCAGTGTATGACCTATTCATTTCTCTCAGTAGTGTGTGCCATGGTGTGCTAATGTTTTGTCCTCAGTTATGCATCGACTAGGATACTAGTCAGGATTTTGGCGGAAAGGCACCAAACCAGCCTTGGAATCCACCAACTGATTACTTTTATTCTCCACTGAGAGCAAGTCTGGTGGCACCCATCCTGCCGAGTTTTTATTTCACCCCCAATTTTCAATGCAATATTGAAAACACTGCACGCACTTTGCCTGTGGCCTCAACTATTGTGGGAATTTTGATTCATTGATCCCGCCAAACCATATCCTGGATTTATCATTTCAGAGGTCACATTTGAACAGAAAGATGTTCATCATTTGTGGATGTTCATCCACATTTGAACTCATCTATTCAATTGTAAACAGATGCAAACAGAGGAGCAGAGGTGCCATGAGCTTCATCCAACGTGGCTTGGATCTCTTTTGGTGTTCAGCCTATTAAATAAAAGTGTTTAATCATCACAGGAAATTCGTTTTTCTCTACTTTTCTGAGTAAACAAAGTATTAAAATGAAACCACATTAAAGATATAGTTGAAAGTTTAACAGCAGCGTAGTGAGAGATAAGGCTTACTATTAGCAAACCTTAATTACTCGTACCATCTCTTGGATTTTCTAATTACTAATTGTTCCATCCATGTAGGAATGTCAGAGTTTCGGATACCAAATTGCCGTATGCATAAAAGATGAAAATAAATGCCAATTGCATTTAAAATTCACGTTTACGAGAACTGATGAATAACCTGTGTCATGTTTCCTCTTAAGGTATCACCTCATGAGGCTCTGCTGGAACTCAAATCACCAGAGGCCTGCGATGGCACAAGTGACGGCCATGCTGCACAACCTCTCTCTTCATCCAGAACAAAACCCTGGGTGGTCGTTTGAAGATTTTGAATGCCATTGGGCCACAATGAAGCCAAATGGAACCACGGCTGTCGTAGAAACAATTGTCCACGAGCCACCGATGGAGATGCAGCCGAGGGAAGTGGGCGAGGGAGGGAGGGAGTCAATGCATCGCAATCTCACACCCTCGCCACATCCCTCGCTCCATGATGAGCCCATGTCACCAGACATCAAGCACAAATCCCCAAGCTTGCAGAACCTTCATGGGTCCCTGGAGGACCTCGTGGAGGCCTCCTGCCCCCAGGAAGAGGACGCTGGCAAGGACGTTGCGTGCCCTGCATTGGGTGAACTAAATGATGCACCATGCGAGGACATACCCCTGGAGCCCAAGAGCAGTGCATTGTGGTTGAATGACTGCGAGTCGCAGTTGGGTGCCACGGAGGACGATGAAGATGCGCAGTTTGTGCGGAAAATCTCAGAGGCCATCCGAGATTTGGATGATGTGCTGGCGTTGGAGAAGACGTCGTCATCCTCGGGATCAGGAACGTCCCCAGAAGAGCACAGCCCCACCAAGAAGAGATTTGCGCAACTCTCCCACGAGAAAATTGATGAGAATGGGGTGTTAGATTTCCGGCTAGATTGTAGGAAGGAGGAGGGTGAAGGCATTTCGAAAGAGGGAGTGGTCAAGGCACGGGTTGATGGTGATGTCACCGAGGAAGAGGCGGTTCCCTTGTCGACACGCGTGGGCGGTCTCCTGTGGGAGGGAACCGAGTCCATCGCAACGGAGGGATTCAAAGGGAATGCAAATGGAAGTTTGGATAGGGGCGCGGGATTGCCTCTGGGGGAGGGGGGGGGTTCAGCAGGGGTGCTGGAGGGTGCTGCGAAGTCAAAGAGTGCCCTGGAGGAGGAGGAGGAAGAGGTGTGGCGCCAGAGAGTGGAGCGGTGCGAGTTCTCGGCCAAGGTGAGGGAGAAGTCTCGCAGCGTGCAGGACCTGATGGTCCTCACGCACATAGATGACAGCAGCGAGGGGAGCGACTGCGAGGGGGGAGGGAGGTCGAACGTGGGCAGTCCGCCACCTGGCCCTCTCCTCCAACATCCCGGACACTCTCCCTCCTTTGGAAGCGTCGGAGATCTGCGGGGGGCCGTCCTAGGCGATGAATTTCGACACACTTTGGAGAGGCTCTGCTCGGCAAACAAAAGGGGCTCATTCAGCCGGGCAGGCCCCTCACTCTCGATGGGTGTCGTCTCTAACTTCTTGGAGGAGCTCGAGGACACAAAGAGCCATCCGGAAACCAGTGAGCAGTTGAGTGCTCCGATGTCTAGTCATGACAATGCAACCATTGGAAAAACGAAGCCGTTGCCTTCACCCCTCGAGCCCTTGCATTCAGTCACGTCTACCATTAGTGGTCCAACGCCTGCGGAGGTGTGCTTAGGGATCACGATCAATGAAACCTCTGCTGGAGACTTAGCTGAAGTTTTGAGTGACAGCTGTGAAAATGAGGATGCACAAAGTTTACCCAGAACGCTGCATAATCAGTTTGTTGTTGAAAGTTGTAAAAAGTTCAGTGATGTGATAACGAGTACGCCTATAGGGAATGCAATGAGGAATAGCAGTGTGAATGAAGATTCTTTTCTCTTTGACTCCCCTTTGTCAGACACGGCCGGCCAAGTGGAGTGCTCGACAATAAAAAGTGGTGTGCTTGGTAGTAGCGTGTCTAGTTTGGATCCCACTTTTCCTGAAAGCAGTCCCACTTTTCCTTCTCCCGCTAAAATTGTGAATGCAAAATCAAATTGTTCTGTAATACATGAAATCATCAAAAGTGAAAACTGTGATTCTAGCGTGTCTGTGAAATCTGATGAAGTCTCGGGTGACATCACTGATACCGACCCATCTCTTCAAACTCTTTCCAACGACATGTCTGAGAGAGCACACTCACAGTCAGGAAACTTAGCATTATGTGGTAAAGATGTCACTTTGATGGCATTGGTGGGAGCGGTGAATGTACCTGATGCACAGTCTCTACAAGATATTGTCAAGATGTCTGAATCCCCTTCTTCTCCACTCCCACTCGTGGCTACTCTCTCTGTTAGTCCTCTCAGTATCTTGGCCATGAATTGCCTGTCTTCCTTTAATCCTAAACATTTGGATAAAAACAATTTTTGCACAAAATTTTCAAACAAACTTGGAGATAATGTGGATGCTAGCCTTTCAGTCATTCAGGGAAATGATGAAAAAGGTGTTGATCAAACAGCATTTGAGAAGAGCCCCCAAGAATCGCCGCTGAGTGAATTCCCTGGAGATTTGAGCGAGCAGAGCCCTCTGCATTGCCTCACCCATGGCATCTCAGGTAGCCAGTCAACAGTAGAGTGTAGAAGCCCCTTGGCCCTTTCACCTATCACCATCGGCATTGAAGATGCTAACACTACTACATCAAGCATACTGTTAACTTCTGTGCAGCAGGAAATGGTGTTGAATGATGGAAGTAGTCCATGCGAAGAAAAACTAAAGAGTGATGGCGTTACGAAGGAAATAAACTCAGATTTTATTTTTGCTGTTGGCCCGTCGGTGGAGAATATGGATCCAGTGATGAAGCCAGATTTGTTGTTGGATACAGAAAAACTTGAGAAATGCACATCTTTGAATGGGAGGCAAGTCCAAGCGGACCTAATTGGTAATTCGAATATTAACTTGCAAGAAAATGTTGTTGAGGCTTTGATCACTAGTATAGAAGCCGATAGGAATCATGGAAGCTGGCTTAAACCCAATGTCTCCAGTAAAGGCTTAGAAAACTCGCATATTCTTTTGGATTTGGTTCAGATTAACTCCAACAAGTTAGAGAAGTCATCAGATCCCAGCGATGAGTTATCTAGGATTAATGAGCCTATTCAAGTCATCCCATCATATGACAAGAAGAGCAAGGGTCCCTCAAGTCCTGAGTTTCTGGTTGGCAA
>NW_027286296.1:15000-31025 GCF_022747635.1 Hetaerina americana
GTAAAGTTGAGTGAGATTAAGAATTTCATTCACTATTGTAGGGTTGACATTCCTCTTTTGGAGTGACTTGGTAATGATTATATGAAACTTCTTTAATTGGAGCACTAGTGGTAAAATACCTTACATCAAAGGAGATTAGTTTAGCATTGGATGGGAAGATTAAATCATAGAGTTTGTCTATTACTCAAGTGAGTTTTTGGTGCCATATTTTGGGAAAAAAATTCTGTATTCCGTTATAACGACATTTAATTGGGATGCAAATTTGTGTTGGTGAAAACATGCTAGATATCACAGGCTTTATGGGTTCATCACTCTTGTGGAGCTTAATTAACTGTAATGGAATGGGATTCTTTTGGGTTATATTATGTTTTTCTTTTGTGTTAATTAAAATTTCATTAATGACAATTTTATGAAATTCAATGAAAAAATTTACTGCATATGCCCCCTGCGGATGGAGGGGCCATGGACTGGCCATCATTTGATGCTGACTGATTCTAGAGCACATTTTAGAGTAAAAAAAGGTGCATCTTGCGGTCCAGGAAATATATGGGAGGTATTCTGAAGTGCGAACAAATGATCCGATTCCTCTACCAGACTCTAAATAACACAGCACTTCTCAGATATTGTCCAAGTTTTCTTCTCTGGCTTTTCCATTACTACTTCACCAAACATTTGGCCCTAATTCTTACATTCAGCATGGCTGTTATGTTTTTTTATACTAAATACAAATTATTATATTCTTCTAAATGACTGCTAACCCAAGTTTGCAAACATTTGTTAAGTGGTAAGAGTTCACTGGGTAAATTATCTACATCTGCAGCTTTTCGATTATTTTAAATTCTCAATGCTGTTTAAACCTCTTTTACACCCAGTTCAAATTCCTGGCATTTATTTTCACCATCCAGGACATTTGGCTTGCTTTGAACGCCACAACACTTAGTTAACTTCAAATTCTCAACATACATGGTCCACTATAAAAGTAATGCGCATTTTCTGGGAAGAATAGATCAGTTGATAGTGCTTGTACAAAATTTTGACCCTTTGCCCTCGGGTGCTTTTTTCTCGATTGCCTTAGTCTACTCGGGATTCATTTTTTTAAATACCCCAAATTTACTAAGCGTGGCACTAGAATGAAAAACTGGAGTTTCTTTTCATACAAACTTATTTATTTGGATTTTTTGACATAATTATTGATAGCTTTATTGATAAACCATAATTTAAACTCTATAATTTTTCATGGTATGATATTTTTGTAAGTATTCACCAACATGAAGACCTGGTTTACATTCACATGTCTCACAGATATATATCGTCTCTCTTCTTCCTCCTTTGATTTTTCGGTCAGAGCAAACTGCACAATCTTTATGTTTTTTGTTAGGGTGAGGTGTGATTATGTGGAGTTTTCCATCTAAACGTTGCTCTATGTTTGTGGATGGTAATCTAACCCTGGACGTTTGTGTACCATCTCGGAATTCTCTAAAGAGATTGTGTACTAGTTTCCTAACAAATTTCACATGTGAGATCGGTTTTTCATTTTTTCTTTGGTGGCATTCTTAATACAATATAAATGAATTTACAACACTGACCTCAAGCCCCCAGAAAAACAATTTACGCCACCATTTTAGAGTTTTCCTCATGAAACAGCTGCTTTCTAATTCCTTGGAATACTTATCCATCGTGAGGAGGGGAAAATCGTTCAGAATGAGCAACTACTAGCTGGCAAAGCATTCGTCCAAAGGGAAAGCATCTGTTGTAAGAGAACCCTCTGTCATTAGGGAAAACACCTAGTTATGCTTCTAGAAACGTAAGTAAACCTCGGAGACTAAGATAAGGAAGGTTTTTTTTACCACAGGAGGATGATGCAACCTCAAAAAAGCACGATTCCAGGAAAAGGCCTAAGGTTCGTGTTTTACTATGAATATAATAGATCATATCTTGGACCCTCCTACTCAAGATTCCTGACTATGCAATAGATAGGAAAAGAGCAGGCAGAATGTTTGATGAGACAGCGGACACTAGGAAGAAAAGGAAACGAAAGACTCAAAACTAGAAAGCAATGAACTAAGGATCAGCTGACTGAGGTAACTTTACATTCTGGCGATCTTTTTTCAGGCACCGATAATCTATAAAAGACATTGCTTTACATTTAGCTGACTTCCAAGTAATGAAGGGCAAACAATGCAAATGAAAAAGAACTTACAACACAGTAAATAGATTACAAAAAACATCTGCGTAGGTGGTGGCATCCTTTGGGAGACGGCATTTATGTCGACGACGACATCATGGGTCGATACTATTCATTTATAAAACAAGCCATGCTATTAATTGAGCTTTTAACTTTCCTTTTCCTTTCATGCAGATGATTACAAGGAAAGTTATTGGCAAAATAGACAAAAATCCCAATTCCCATCGTGGTGAAACTCCGTGTCGAGTGTGGCTCGACATGCGAGCTGCTGCCGTTGCTAACCGTGTCGAGTCACACTTGACATCCAAGTGCAAAAGGTTAAAATTCTTCAAAATACTCTCCCTCTGCATCAATAATACACTTGCAGAGACGTGTCTGCCACGCCCCTGAAGGCACCCTGAAACTCCTCTCAAAGGGAATGTCTCTCTCAGGAACGTTTTTACATGCTTTTGGATGTTTTCCACGTAGTCTTCCAATGCTTTCCTTTCAGCTGTCTCTCTTCAGTCAGGGAAACAAAAAAAGGTGGCACGGAGCCAAGTCGGGACTGTATGGGGGCTGGGGGATCACCGAAGTGTTGCTCCGGGCCAGGAAGTTAGTCAAGATTAAGGACGTGTGGTGCCTCATCAAGCCATGCTACCAAGTGGAAAAATACACTTTCACTCACGCAGAGGCATGTCTTTCTGCTCAGATTGCTCGGAATAAACTGGCGACCGGCTGTGTTGGAAGGGCAGACCCCCCACCACATTTCCCGACCAGTTCTACTGCACTCCCATGGATAGTCGCGTCATAATGGAATCCTGCGCATTACTTTCATAATGTGTCATCTATGAGTAGTTCAATTGTTTTAAAATACTCTCTCCAACAGTCTTTAACTCCACATTCATCCCAGATGACACTTTTTTCACCGTCATAACTGAAAATTCAGGTAACATTATCTCTTTTACTCACTTAGATGCAAAACTGATAAAGGGAAAACCTTTTCGCCATTCTTTGTTTGTGTAAGAGGATTGTGCAGCAGAATTGCTAGTGATTGAGGAAGCAAGGGGGATATAGTAAGCGGAAGAGGAATGACCCAGAAGATTTTCAGTCTGGAAGAACTCGAGCTGGAACTCATAATTACTAATGGCAAAGACATAGGCATGAAGAAGTAATGGATTAAAACTTAGCTATGGAGTTTCTTTTTCTATGGACTTGAGATTTGGATAATAGCAGCATTTGGGAAAAGAGATGATCGGAGACCATGGAAATTTGATGCCAGAGAAGAAAGTTCAAAGGAAAATGGTATAGAGACTAACACATGAAGAAGCACTCGGAAGAGTTGGTGAAGAGTGTCCTGACCCTGTGGAAGAGGCTCATGAGAAGAAGAGTGTTGTACTGATTGGACATAACCTGAAGCACATTAGTTTGCTGAAGGTCATAGTTGGAGGAGCCATTGAAGGGAGGAAATGGCAGAGGAAGGCCCAGAATGAACTACGAGAAGCAAGATATGGAAAAGTCAGTGCATGAATCTAAGAGGGACGTTAGAGATTTGTAAGAAAAGGGATAGTTTGTATGTATGCTACAAACCTATCCTTGGATTGAAGGCCCGTGATGATTTGGTACATCATAAATATAATGGATGAACTTGGGCTGTGTGGACAGCTTTCAGGAAGTTTTCTTTTTACTTTCACTTGGAGGTAAAACACATGCAGTAATGTTTAATGAACTCATTAATAGTCCTTTGTACTAGTGATATGTGTCACTTTTCCCCTCACATTACTCTAATATCTGTATATTTTAATTTAGTAAATTCTACATGTGTAATTAGTAATATACACATAGTGGTACTACAGTATTATGTGTCTTTTTTCCCCTCACATTACTCTAATATCTGTATATTTTAATTAAGTTAATTCTACATGTGTAGCAAGTAATATGTAGTAGTACTAGTAATATGTTTATTTTCCTCCCCCCCTTGTATTACTCTAATATCTGTAAATTTGAATGAAGTTAATTCTACGTATACAGGGTGCGGTGCTTAGATCCAGACAAATTTCAATTTGAATTTCCCGCCATATCATAGTTCCACTGGAGGTCGCAATGGGCGTCCTTGAAATCTATAGGCATCTAGTAAATAGTCATAGCCTCAAACTGGATGAGATGTTATGTACAAGTGTGGAGTAGAATTGAAGAACCACTATTATCAAAAGTGTTATCGCGCTGGGCGTTATATTTTGAAATAATTTGATTCTTCGGGTACCCCAGATCAACTGTTTATGATATTTTGGCCAAGTATAATGCTTCGGAGTAGTGTGGGGAAGGTTTTGCTATCCCGGCAAGGAAACCTCATTCAAGGAAACGCTCGGGCACTGATTTCGGAGGAATTATGCAAATTTTGAAGAATGTCTTGAAACGGTGGTTGTTAACTGTGGCCTCGGGGAGGCAATATGTCTTTCAATGGAAGGACGGTGTACCAGCTCATATACGAGTCATTTAGTCCAAAACTGGCTCTCAGATAACATTGACACGTTCTGGTCAAAGGAGTTCTGGCCCCCGAATAGCCCGGACTTGAACCCCATCGACTATTATGTATGTTTGGCGCGTAGTCGAAAGAGTCACCAATAATAAGACAAGGAACCCTAATGTCGCATCTCTGCTCAAAGCTATCTTAGCATCTTTTGCGAATGTGGACAGCACTGTTTTAATTAGTGCGTGCGATCGATTCAGGACAAGATTGTAGGTCGTCATTGCAGCTGAAGGGGGTAATTACATTGAGTAATGTCACTCTTGATAGATACCAATACTTCTTGGTAAAAGGATTTTCATTTTCATTTGTATTTTTTTAATAAATTTGCTTTTAAACAAAAGTTTCATTTGCCCAGATTTAACTGCCGTACCCTGTGTATTGCCAAAGTCACTGTCCTGCTTTGCTGAATAAATGATTGGAAATTCACTGATCGTTGTGGAGTTCATCAATTGCTTTTTCCTTGCCAAGATGAGAGACAGTATCATTACAAACTCCATGCTTCAGCTTTTGAGGTCTTTGTTGAATCATTGCCCTTTGGCCTCATTAGTTCATGAGCCCTTGCACCAACACCAATGCAGCTGTAGAAATCCATGCTTCATAATATCTTGTATCCTTAATAAATGGCAAAAATGTGTAATAGGATCTGGTACTTTTCCTGTGTGCCTTCTCAGGAAAGCCTTGTCTAGCTTTACCTAGGGTCATCTCTTCCTCTTCAGTCAATGTTTCAGTGATTCATTCAGCCATTGTCTCAAGGGCTTCCGAGTGAAAAGCAGAGAGTGTCACCGAAGGGCCTTGGCACGCTGGTTTTGAGTAGGTCATCGAAAGATTACCTGAAGTGGAAGACTTTGACCCAAAGGAGATCCTGTGAAAGTTTACCCGTGTGTGTTGTCTTTGTGAAGTGTCCAAGGAAGTGGGATTTTGTGGGTGTCTTCTTTCATTTGTGCCTGCTACTACATCTTTCAATTTCTGTCTGTTCTGTCATTACTTGGTGATTGGCTGATGATGTGGTGTGTTGGGGAATATGGTGTTTTCTGGACTTAGGAGGGTGAAAGGGATATTCCGCAAGCTGTAGACGGACCTGCCTTGGAATCTGTGTCCCGGGTAAGAAATTGTCTTTGCTTCTAGATGAGCCATAGGCTGCCTGCTTTTTTGTGTCTTCCAAGACATGTTGAAGTAATCAATACTCTTTTCAAAATAACTTTTTATGTGATGTGTTGTACAAAGCATACAAAATGACCATGAGCAAACACTAATGGCAAAACAATTTTGCAATTAAAATTGAATATTCTTAAAAAATAATTAACCCTAATCAGAGTCATAGGTAGTTAATTTGAATTTATTGGAATTCATCACTTTGATATTTTATATCCAAGAACTACTTTGATTTACAGTCTTATGTAATTCTATATTTTGGATTAATGAGGACTTTCGCTAAATTTGTTCCAAGTGATAGCTCATAGTCTTAACGTATAATCTTTTTTATATGTGCCATTGATAAGTAAATTCATAAACCTAAACCGATCAAGTGAGTGGTATTATAAATGAGAAGGTTTAATAGTGAGTAGAGGGTAAGGGAATGCGAGCATGCTCCCATTGCCTCCTCCTCTGGGTAGTTGATGATGATCTTTCATGTGAATGGTTTCCAGTCAATTAATTTGACAAAACAGGTGACCCAGTTTCAGTCCCACCACCTCATCATAAAACTATCCTGGCATGATTGGAATATTTTTTCCTGGAGAAACAGTATTCATTCCGTGACTTTCAAGATTAATTCCAATTTACTTCCCACAAGCCCTACTTTAGATAATGCCATGCATGCCTTCATGGTTTCTCTAATCCCTTCCCAACTTTGCCGAGCCTTAACATTGCCCGCCTTCCCCACTCCTCACCCACCTCCTTCCTCCACCACTGCCGTTTGCTTCCCTTTGGATTCCCCACCCTCTCTTGGCTCTCTCCTCAGGTGCCCTTTGAAATAAATCCCTGCAACATCATCAGACCACGATCCCATGAGAGAGAGAGATAGGGCTTGTTTACATCCGAGTGCCTTGTTTGATATTTAGCCAAGAGGATCCGTTGCCAAAAATATGAATATTGCAATGTTTGGCACTGTTAGTAAATATTAATATCTGTGCATATCTGATAAAGTAGCTGATTTGGAGTGAACTGCGGTTACTTTCACTCATCCTTTCCTTAATTGTGTGATGATTTCACGTGGCCTTCTGTTCATAATTTACTTCTATTTGCTGTTTCAATTTTTGACGAATTGTGTATCGTGTATGTCGTTTTATCTTAATACTAGCGCTATGTATTTTTTAGGTCTATGAGAGTCTTTCTGATTTCCCTATGGCTGTAATTGAAGAGGAAGATGAGGAGGAGGCGTGTGATGGAGAGAAAGACGATGGTGCTAGTGACAGCTCAGGAAGTGTAATGGAGTTTATTCCTTCTGTGTGGAACAGTGCTGCAGAACCAGGCCATTCATCACTACGCAGTCCTGATCGGAAATCGGTAAGTTGCATTGGTTTTAGTTGAAGCTTTCTCAATGGTATGACAATGATATGTTAGTGGTCTTAACCATTGTTATTTTGTGGTGAAACTTATTAAAATGATATGTGTTCAAATGTTAGCATATGAAATATTTGGTGACATTACTGCAGACCATCACAAAGCAACTTCTTCTCTTTCCTTCTCCTGCCCTCTCTTGTTTCGTGTTGTTATTCATTTTCAACTGATATTCGTAATTGAATTGAACAATTGGCTAACCTTTGACACTCTTAAACAACTATGTCTAGTGAACATGTTGATCCCTAGTGCATATTTGACATCTTGAAATAAGAAAATAGTTTTTACGTTTAAACTGCATTGAAAGTCTTGTGGTTTGTTGGTGTTTTAATAGTTTTCTCATTTCAGGCTGTCTGGCATTTAAAAATATCATCTAGTTAATGTATTGCATGCCATGCAATCTCGTCATATTTCTACTTCTAGGGCCCTTCTGGTTATTTCCTCCTTCATTTCTCTTTTGGGATAAATTCATTGCGAGCAAATCTGTTGGAGGCATGCCTACGATCAAATTTCATAACAATGAGCATGGTGGGGGCAATGTAGTGGGGCTTAGATTTGTTTAATTGGCATCTTGTTATTTTCTGTACATAATGCACATTTTTTCAATGAACATTTATCAATGCATTGTGGTGCCCATCCTGTATACATGCTGGTGTGTGAAATGTAATGAATATAAGATTTTTCATGGGATTAAGGCAGATATTTTAAATTTATATTGTAGCCTTCCTTAATTATGTTAACTATATTTTACTTAAAAAAATAAATGAATTCATAGTATGATTGGTTCATAAAACCTCTGTATTATGATCTGATTAAATTAGAAATAATGCGGTTTTATTTGTGCTAGCTGTCTCCTGCCATGGTCCCAGGATACCTCTTCCCTAGATACTGGTAGAATAATGACACTTAATTGCCCATTGTATCTCCATAATAATAAATGCTCTTGTTTTGGGAACTTCCCAGAATCGTTTAAACTATCAAAAGTTATTCCCGTGTTTAAAAAAGGTGATGCACTCTTTCTGACAGCCCATCACTGTTTTATCTCTGATTGAAAAAATATTGAAACCGTTACCTCTACTCAAATTCTGGAGCAGTTTGAGAGCCAAAATTCATTAACCCCTCCCACTATGGATATTGCCGTGGGAAATCAATGGAGCTTGCATCTGAGTAGTAGTAGTATTTAGGGGAGGCGACTGACAGCTGAAGGGGATTTGCACCATTAGGGGTGGATGGGAATGGAGGAAGGATTGAGAGAAACCCGGCATTGGCATTAACCTACTCTTATCGAAAGGTGCCACGGGGCCCGCAGTTTAACCCCTCAAGCCGGTATTGGTATTTAAATGATTGGGCCCCACTCGTGGTATTTAATTTTTCTAAAATCTCTCCCTGTTGCAGCAGTATTGAAAATAATTTATATCTTTTTAAAGAATTATTCTAAAATTTAAAAAAAAGTTTACCTTTTGTTAAATTGCTTATCCTTTTTAGTAAAAATTTTACCTACGTTATGTTTTATATTTTCACTTCTTTATTTGCCTTTAAGTTTCGAACCTCCTTGCTAAAAGTTTAGTTTTGTGTGATATAATTTGAAACAATTCTCTATATATTGGCCTGCCATACAGTCGGGGCACTAGTACACTATATTCCTCCTTTTACTTTGTGCGCAGCACAACTGACATCTTCTTTTGAGGCCTGGACTTCTTCCTAGTCGGCCATTTCTTTTCAACAAAGTGCCTCCCGACCAAAACTCCTCACTTGAACTTGCACTATCACATCCAATACTCACTTCTCCATCTCAGTCCAGGTGTTCTACTTTATTCTCTCCATTATTGTCACTCAAAAAAAGCATATCCCTCTTGGAATCCATTACGGGGGGTTATATACAAGGTTTTTTACTTCTCTTTCTCAAGAAAGAAATCTAACAACTGTGACTATAGACGGTAAGGAGGCCTTTTGTCCTCGCAACTGCCTACATGTCTGTGCGTATTATAGACCACCCCATGCTGGCGTTAACTCAATACTAGATCTAGAAAGGCAGATAAAAAGCTTTACATCCTACAGCAATGAGCATAGACTAATAATCGGTGGCGATTTTAATGTTCCCACAGTAGATTGGGATTCCTACAGTTTGATAAATGAAGGCAAATACAAGGATTTATGTGAGTCCCTCTTATTGACATTCCCCTCAAATTCCCTTCATCAATTAGTCACTTCACCAACAAGGGGAAAGAACATACTTGAGCTATTAGCTACTAATATACCCGAAAAGGTCTTAAATGTAGGAGTTATTGATGGAATCAGTGATCACAGGGCTGTAAACGCTAAATTTTCCCTAAGCATGGAAAAAGTTAACAAACATTAGATAAAAATTTATTTATTCAATAAAGCTGACTATGATGGTTTAAAATGTGAGTTAAACTGTTTCTTTCTTAGATTTGACGAATTAAGCAAAACCAGGAGTGTCAAGGATACCTGGAATAATTCTCTTGTGATAACACGTTCAGCAAGACAGAGATTCATGCCTAGAAAATATATAAGAGAGAATAAGGAACCCCGTTGGTACAACTCTGAAGTTCGGAAATCACTAAGACGGCAAAGGGCGTGCCATGCCAGAATGAAAAACGCGGTTAACGATTCCTCCCCTGATAAAATCAACTAAACCATACAGAATTACAAAGCATCTAGGTCCACTGCCAAGAAGGCCTTCCGGAAGGCGCTAGAGGAATTCAAAAGGAAAAAAATTAGGTGAACATTCAAACGATAACCCAAAGGTGCTTTGGTCCTACATCAGGGAAGTGCAGGGGAAAAAAGTCCACCGTAAACTCATTTAGTAGTTTAGATAAAACCAACATATCACACTAATTCTTACAGTCTTTTCAACAAATGCTCCCAGAATATACCAGAGAACCTTCCAAAAACATTTCTACAGCCAATGCAAGCAATCAACTTTTCCACCCGCGGAATAGAGTTACTCCTTAAAATCATCGACCCCAACAAATCTCCGGGACGTGATGAGATACCGGCTCGCGTGTATAAAGAACTATCGTCTGATATTGCCCCTTATCTTGAAATAATATTTAAGAAATCATTAGCAGAAGAATGCGTGCCAAGCGGCTGGAAGATAGCTTCTGTGACACCCATATTTAAAAACGGAGACCGGGAGGACCCCAGTAATTATAGGCCAATATTGCTCACCTCCATGTCCTGTAAGATTCTTGAGCACATCATTGTTAGTTCAATAATGAGGTACCTCGATAGCCAAGATTTATTGATTAATAACCAACACGGGGTCCGTAAAGGTATATCCTGCGAAAATCAACTCGCACTCTTTGTTCATGATATAATGCATTCCGGTGAAAGTAATATTCCAGTTGATGCGATATTCCTAGATTTTAAAAAAGCTTTTGATAAAGTCCCTCATTGCAAGTTACTCGTGAAGTTGGAAACTTATGGAATACACGGGAGTGTTATATGCTGAAATAGACAATTTTTAATAAATCGCGTTCAAACAGTCGTCCTGGATGGTGTATCATCCAATACTGTTAAGGTCACGTCGGGTGTACCACAGGGAAGTGTCATAGGCCCCCTCTTGTTTCTTATTTACATAAATGACCTCAGCGCCGTGGTTAATAGCAGGCTCCGTCTTTTTGCTGACGATGCATTGATTTATGGGGACATTCGAAGTTGCGATGACAGAGTCACGTTAGCTAATGACCTAAATGCAATCCAGACTTGGTACGATACATGGCATTTGGGATTAAATTTGAAAAAATGCATAGTAATACATTTTTGGGAAAAGAGTAACACCCCCCCATTTGGTTACAAAGTGAAACAAACAGAAATCGCGAGGGTAGATTCCTTTAAATACTTGGGTGTAACAATGACTCACGATCTGTCCTGGGGAAAGCACGTACGAGAAATATGCGGTCGTGCTAATAAAAAATTGGAATTTGTAAAAAGAGTGCTGGGTAAATGTGACGAAAAAGTGAAGGAACGATGTTTTCTTGCCCTAGTCAGGCCCCACCTAGAGTATGCTGCCAGTATATGGGATCCTCCAGAGATAAATTTGATTTCGGAATTGGATCGAGTTCAGCGGAGGGGGGCTGGATTTGTCAAAAATTGTCATGACCAATGCAGTAGCGTAACTACTTTGCTAGATAATTTAGGCTGGGATTCCCTTAAACAGCGACGGCTACAATTTAGATTAAACTTATTAAAAACATTTAAAGATGAGTCCTTTTCCGATGGCATCAAGAACATAATACGAACCCCAACGTATTACGGGCGGAGGGATAATGAATGTAAGATTACAGAGATAGACTGCAAGACTGACGGCTTTAAATGGTCATTTTTTCCAAGAACAATAAGAGACCAGAATGCTTGTAATCGAAATCCCCCACTAGTAGGCTCGACATAATAAGTATTAACGTACAAGGTAGCGACTGCGCAGGGTTATAATAGTATATTTATATATATTTTTTGCAGGTTCCCCCACCTTTCCCCTTCCATTTGAAAACCCTAACCCCTTCATCCCTTACCCTTTCCTCCTGTTGCTGCACCCCCTGCCACACACCTTTTTGGTGGCTCGTAGAGTATTGATGTAGATGAACTGTTATGAAAAAACAAAAAGAAAGAATCATACAGGAATGGTTCCAGAGAAAATAGATAGGGAGATCATATCAAGCAAAAAAGATAGGACAAAGTGTAGATGCAAAGAACTCGCTTATCTCATAATGACATACTTAATAGATATCTTATCCTTAAAGAGTGCCTTTTCATGATATGGCCATCCCTTAGTGCATATGTCGATCTGCAGAAAAGGCCTGCCCACTGTGACGTATCACAAGTACTCTCCACAAAGCACCTTAAGTAGGGATCAGGTTACTCCTGAAAAATATCTGTAATTTCCAGGATTCGAACCTGGGCCCTTTTGGTGAAGAGCCAGTACGTTAGCCACCTATTATTAAACTTTCCATAAAAAAATCACAAACAGCATGTCACACGTAAGTGAACACAAGTATGGGAAAATGTGTTATCACTAGTGACACTAAAATGCTAGCGGAACAAGTGCCAAACACAAACTGAAGTAGCAGGCATGCAATCATCCCGGGAATTCCACTTTCCTCTTCACTCATCGTGTGACTCATTTAAAAAAATATTTTTGCTCACTGTGCAAGGTGCTCATTGAGCAAAATTCCACTTTATTGTGTTTCCATGGAAGAAACAGACTTGCCACTTTCCACACCACTTATTTATATAAATGTTTTGGGTTTCAGTAGAATGAGGCTACACTCAGAAACCATCATATGAATGTAAGAAATCGTGGGCAGGAGAAGTAGGGGTGGTTTGAGAGAAGCAGGAGGGGGTTGAGGAAGAGGCAGAAACCAATTTTAAACTTTAAGACCAGGAGTGTAGAATTATAGGTTGGAATTTGTTGCTATGAGCACTGTCCAATAAATGTTTGGTGGGCAGAGATGTATGATCAGCATTTTTAAAGCACTCAAACACTTGAACGTGATTTGGACATTGCTTAGAGCAGCAAATGCTAACTTAAGGTTCTGCATTCGTTACCAAAAGTTATAAAATGGTATCCGCCTTCCCCCACCCCTTTCCTGCATCCTCCCTCTCTGGCTTATATTCTACATATTGAGATGATTGCTTAAATGCTGCCAGAAGATGCCTTATTTAGATGAAATTTGTAATATTCATTTGAATAAATTTTGTAGAAAATATCATGTCTGTTACTATTGTAAGCCATTTACGTAATTTATTCCTGAAACTACTAAGTTTATATGCATAATTTATTATTGAGGCCTGTGGTGCACATATTTTGCATAGGAGTGATCTCAAACACTACTTGTATTTATCTCCCTGACCTCCCATACAGCCTGAGAGCTTATTTATTCTTACACATAGGTAATTACTATTTTTCCTGTTCACAGGTGCCCCATCAATGAAGATTATTTTAGTTTAGAAAATTGTATGTATTAAATTCATAAATGATGCAGGCTCTGATTCAGTCTTGGTTGCTTCTCAAAGGAATGGTCCAGAATTTGGAATATCTTTCATTTTTTAAAGACAACCTATGATGACACTCCACTAAAAGTAGCTTCGTTCATGAACTTTATTTCAAAATAATTTCATGGGATTTATTTAAATATTCTTTAAAGGTATTATTTACGCCATTCATGCATTGCCATCTTTATTTTCATTTCATTTTACGAATTTTAAAAATTCTTCAAATACATTTTTGTTTATTCTCTTAAATGGTTATCTCTGTGGTGATGCAAGATGTTCAGTATGTGCCTGCCATGAATTCCTGCTCCCTCGACAAGCTTCCCCAGTGGCAACTTTGCACTGTCTAACACTCAGGTTTAAACTTGAAAATGTCAATTTTATTTTGCAATCAATTTGGTGTACATTTTCAGCTGTAATGGCCCTGATGTTTGAACATTCTCCTGCCACCAATGGCCAGCCATCCCCTCTCCTATTTGTAGAAGGGGAGGCACACTTCAGCTAACTCACACCTTTGCCAGCCATGATTGGGGGCAATTATGAACGGTTTTATTCATTACACCGGTTGAATAATTTTTGCAACTCTGCTGGTTAATTAGAAAGATTCTGAAGGTAATAATAATGATATTTATTGTTCCATTAAACACAAGTTTTACCGATGGTCCCTTGAAATAGATGTAGTAATCACTATTTGGAAGGTGATAAACTTTGATGTTACTGTCAAGTGCTAAAATCAGGTATAGTTTCAAGCATGCCCAACAAGTGTTCAATAATAATGCCGTTGCCACCTCCAGAATAATATCGAAGAGTTTTGAATCAGATGGAAGCAACTTTGATTTTCAATTTCTAGCCCTACCTTTGGATGAGATTTATCACTAGCAACCTGGACTTCTGCATGGTGAAAGTCCTTCTGATATTATTTACTTAAGAGGATTTCAGGGTGATGCCGTTGGTAGGTTAATAAAGCTTATATTATGCAAAATTTAAAGCATTTGAATCTTGTCAACTCTCCTTCATGAAATATTTGTTTCCTGGTACCATAAAGCTATTAATTATGGTAATGATACTTTTTTGCATTGATAATTTAATAGAATTTCAATATCATGAGGAAGGTAACTGTAAATTAAATTAAAAATCATTAATAGTCTGAAAAGTGGACATTTTAATCATTAAGTCTGGCTAAGCGAAGGCATCTAAACTTTTTCCTCCTCCCCAAATTAAAATTTAATGACAAGAGGTTCTACTTCGGTTCAGAGTTTGGTGTTTGGGATACCCTTCCCTTGCTTCCTCTGCCACCGCTAGAGTCTGAAGCAGAGGCCAGAGATGTTTACTCTGAAGTCATTCATGAATGATCAAATTTGTACAAGAATCATGATGTCTATAATTTTAGTCAGAAAAATGTTGATTAATGGTCTTGAGGTCTGTGTTTCTCATTCGTGAGTTCTGCCTCTGGAAATCATGCTGGGAAGTAAATGACAATGTCAGAGAGAAGAAGAGTGGTAGTCGCTTTGGAAGCAATATCTTTGATGAAGTATTTAATATTTCGCTTAACTTGAAATGGTTGGGAATGTTCAAAGAGCACCTTGGATGACCTGAAAATCTTATCCTTCGGTGAGGCTTAGATTTATTTTTTTAAGTAGGGTTCCCTTTTAATGGTACCCCCAAAATGCCAATCTAAGATTACATTGCTCTTAATTGCTTTTATCATAAACTACATTTTTGTGGGTTATTTACGAATACTTACTTTTTACAACTATTTGACTGTTCACATGTTCATTCAACAGATTTAGGCAAGATGTAGTGGAAGTTTGCCATTATGAGAAAAACAAATGTGAACTTTTCTGCAAGTTTATTGGTAATGTACTTTGCGTTTTGGTTCACAGAATCATCTTCAGGTACAAGGCATGTGAAATATTTAATACATGATATTTATACCTGTGCATATGAGGAAAGGGAGAGGAAAGATTGAGGAGTAGGGTAGGCGGGAACAAAGAGGGGAAAGATGGAGAAGACAACAGAGAAACCAAAGAAATGGAGAGGTGAAAAGAGGGGGAGGGAGGATAAGCACGTGTGGTCATTATTGGGAGGACGGTGGCAGGTAGCTCGTGCCCTGTCGGTAGGGAGGAGGGAAGCATGCAGAAGGGTTAGGCAGGAAGGGGACGTGGAAGAGACAGAGGCAGGTTGAGGGGTGAGGTATGAGTAATTCCAAGAAGGACATAATCAGGGAAAGGTTATTCAACGCACACGCACGAGTGGAGGGTAGGGGGTGGTGCGTAATGGGAAAATCCTCGGAAGTGGAGTCAGTTGGAGAGAGGGAGTTTCACTGTTTGCTGTGGAAACGGGATTCTGAGGAGAGGAGAGTTGTTTTTACGAATTGGGTCATTTAACAGAACATTTACATTTAGCTGTACAATTTCAAGTTTTGAGATATCAAGTCTTTTGCCCTTATTTTACTCAAGCATGTATAAATATGGTGTATCCACTATTTGACCAGTCTTATACCTGATGATGGTTCTGCAAACCGAAATGCCTAGTACATTACCGATAAACTTGCTAATAAGTGTACATTTGTTTTTCTCATTCTGTTTACATAACTAATTAAAGCTACATGCTTAGCATTTCACCTATTTATTTCTAGCTTAGTTTAGGCTCTTGACACACATCATTTCTTGCTTTAAAAGATAAGACTTCATCTGAAGCTTTCTTCATGAAGTCATCTTCTTTCTTAAATGAAATCTTATTTTTTTCTCAATGAGGGTTAGG
>NW_027286297.1:0-30912 GCF_022747635.1 Hetaerina americana
AATACCCCCCCCTTTGGGTTCTAGGTGAAAAATCTCAGTCGACACAAATCAAACAAAAATGTTTCCATGGTGTGTATTGTTGTGCATTTTCATCAAATAAACACAATTAAACCCAGAATAAATCCTGAAAGACAAGAAATGAGCATAAAAGATGCTTCAGCGCAAGTGTTCATGTTACTAAAAGAGCCCAAATTTCTAAAA
This sequence comes from Hetaerina americana, assembly GCF_022747635.1. Taxonomy (NCBI): domain Eukaryota; kingdom Metazoa; phylum Arthropoda; class Insecta; order Odonata; family Calopterygidae; genus Hetaerina; species Hetaerina americana. The sequence goes on from NW_027286297.1 coordinate 202, forward strand.
ATATTGCGAAAAGCAACAATTTTCAGTTTTAGAGTGAATGTTTGAGGTGTATAGAAGGCATTTAATTCATTTTTAGAAAATTTAATTTTTCTCATTTTTCCCTGAAAAGTGCCAATACCCCCCCCTTTGGGTTCTAGGTGAAAATCTCAACTCGACACAAATCAAACAAAAATGTTTCCATGGGTTGTATTGTTGTTCATTTTCATCAAATAACAAAATTAAACCCAGAATAAATCCTGAAAGACAAGAAATGAGCATAAAAGATGCTTCAGCGCAAGTGTTATTCTTATTATAAGAGCCCAAATTTCTAAAAATATTGCGAAAAACCACGATCTTTATTTTAGAGTGAATGTTTGCGGTGTATAGAAGGCATTTATTTCATTTTTAGAAAATTTAATTTTTCTCATTTCTCCATGAGAAAAGTGCCAATACCCCCCCCCCCTTTGGGTTCTAGGTGAAAATCTCACTCAACACAAATCAAACAAAAATGTTTCCATGGTGTGTATTGTTGTTCATTTTCATCAAATAAACAAAATTAAACCCAGAATAAATCCTGAAAGACAAGAAATGAGCATAAAAGATGCTTCAGCGCAAGTGTTATTCTTATTATAAGAGCCCAAATTTCTAAAAATATTGCGAAAAACCACGATCTTTATTTTAGAGTGAATGTTTGCGGTGTATAGAAGGCATTTATTTCATTTTAGAAAATTTAATTTTTCCTCATTTTCTCCATGAAAAGTGCCAATACCCCCACCCCCCTTTGGGTTCTAGGTGAAAATCTCAGTCGACACAAATCAAACAAAAATGTTTCCATGGTGTGTATTGTGGTTCATTTTCATCAAATAAACAAAAAAAACCTAGAATAAATCCTGAAAGACAAGAAATGAGCATAAAAGATACTTCAGCGCAAGTGTTAATGTTACTAAAAAGAGCCCAAATTTCTAAAAATATTGCGAAAAGCAACAATTTTCAGTTTTAGAGTGAATGTTTGAGGTGTATAGAAGGCATTTAATTCATATTTAGAAAATTTAATTTTTCTCATTTTTCCCTGAAAAGTGCCAATACCCCCCTTTGGGGTTCTAGGTGAAAATCTCACTCGACACAAATCAAACAAAAATGTTTCCATGGTGTGTATTGTTGTTCATTTTCATCAAATAAACAAAATTAAACCCAGAATAAGTCCTGAAAAAGTAGAAATGAGCATAAAAGATGCTTCAGCGCAAGTGTTATTCTTAACTATTAGAGCCCAAAATTTCTAAAAATATTGCGAAAAAACCACAATCTTCTTTTTTAGAGTGAATGTTTGAGGTGTATAGAAGGCATTTATTTCATTTTTAGAAAATTTAATTTTTCACATTTTTCCATGAAAAGTGCCAATACCCCCACCTTTGGGTTCTAGGTGAAAATCTCAGTCGACACAAATCAAACAAAAATGTTTCCATGGTGTGTATTGTTGTGCATTTTCATCAAATAAACCAAATTAAACCCAGAATAAATCCTGAAAGACAAGAAATGAGCATAAAAGATGCTTCAGCGCAAGTGTTCATGTTACTAAAAGAGCCCAAATTTCTAAAAATATTGCGAAAAGCAACAATTTTCAGTTTTAGAGTGAATGTTTGAGGTGTATAGAAGGCATTTAATTCATTTTTAGAAAATTTAATTTTTCTCATTTTTCCCTGAAAAGTAGCCAATACCCCCCCCTTTGGGTTCTAGGTGAAAATCTCACTCGACACAAATCAAACAAAAATGTTTCCATGGTGTGTATTGTTGTTCATTTTCATCAAAAAAAACAAAATTAAACCCAGAATAAGTCCTGAAAAAGTAGAAATGAGCATAAAAAGATGCTTCAGCGCAAGTGTTATTCTTACTATTAGAGCCCAAATTTCTAAAAATATTGCGAAAAACCACAATCTTCCTTTTTTAGAGTGAATGTTTGAGGTGTATAGAAGGCATTTGCATTTATTTCATTTTTGGAAAATTTAATTTTTCACATTTTTCCATGAAAAGGGCCAATACCCCCTCCTTTGGGTTCTAGGTGAAAATCTCACTCGACACAAATCAAACAAAAATGTTTCCATGGTGTGTATTGTGGTTCATTTTCATCAAATAAACAAAAAAACCCAGAATTAATCCTGAAAGACAAGAAATGAGCATAAAAGATGCTTCAGCGCAAGTGTTAATGTTACTAAAAGAGCCCAAATTTCTAAAAATATTGCGAAAAGCAACAATTTTCAGTTTTAGAGTGAATGTTTGAGGTGTATAGAAGGCATTTATTTAATTTTTAGAAAATTTAATTTTTCACATTTTTCCATGAAAAGTGGCAATAGATGATTTTCACCTAGAACCCTTTGGGTTCTAGGTGAAAATCTCAGTCGACACAAATCAAACAAAAATGTTTCCATGGTGTGTATTGTTGTTCATTTTCATCAAATAAACAAAATTAAACCCAGAATAAATCCTAAAAGACAAGAAATGAGCATAGAAGATGCTTCAGCGCAAGTGTTATTGTTACTAAAAGAGCCAAAATTTCTAAAAATTTTGCGAAAAAACACAATCTTCTATTTTAGAGTGAATGTTTGAGGTGTATAGAAGGCATTTATTTCATTTTTAGAAAATTTAATTTTTCTAATTTTTCCATGAAAAGTGCCAATACCCCCCCTTTGGGTTCTAGGTGAAAATCTCACTCGACACAAATCAAACAAAAATGTTTCCATGGTGTGTATTGTTGTTCATTTTCATCAAATAAACAAAATTAAACCAAGAATAAATCCTGAAAAACAAGAAATGAGCATAAAAGATGCTTCAGCGCAAGTGTTATTCTTACTATTAGAGCCCAAATTTCTAAAAATATTGCGAAAAACCACAATCTTCTTTTTTAGAGTGAATGTTTGAGGTGTATAGAAGGCATTTATTTCATTTTTAGAAAATTTAATTTTTCACATTTTTCCATGAAAAGTGCCAATACCCCCCCTTTGGGTTCTAGGTGAAAATCTCACTCGACACAAATCAAACAAAAATGTTTCCATGGTGTGTATTGTTGTTCATTTTCATCAAATAAACAAAAAAACCCAGAATTAATCCTGAAAGACAAGAAATGAGCATAAAAGATGCTTCAGCGCAAGTGTTTATGTTACTAAAAGAGCCCAAATTTCTAAAAATATTGCGAAAAGCAACAATTTTCAGTTTTAGAGTGAATGTTTGAGGTGTAAAGAAGGCATTTATTTAATTTTTAGAAAATTTAATTTTTCAGATTTTTCCATGAAAAGTGCCAATACCCCCCCCCTTTGGGTTCTAGGTGAAAATCTCAGTCTACACAAATCAAACAAAAACGTTTCCATGGTGTGTATTGTTGTTCATTTTCATCAAATAAATAAAATAAAACTCAGAATAAATCCTGAAAGACAAGAATTGAGCATAAAAGATGCTTCAGCGCAAGTGTTATTGTTACTAAAAGAGCCAAAATTTCTAAAAATTTTGCGAAAAACAACAATCTTCTATTTTAGAGTGAATGTTTGAGGTGTATAGAAGGCATTTATTTCATTTTTAGAAAATTTAATTTTTCTCATTTTTCCATGAAAAGTGCCAATACCCCCCTTTCGGTTCTAGGTGAAAATCTCACTCGACACAAATCAAACAAAAATGTTTCCATGGTGTGTATTTTTGTTCATTTTCATCAAATAAACAAAATTAAACCCAGAATAAATCCTGAAGGACAAGAAATGAGCATAAAAGATGCTTCAGCGCAAGTGTTATTCTTACTATTAGAGCCCAAATTTCTAAAAATATTGCGAAAAACCACAATCTTCTTTTTTAGAGTGAATGTTTGAGGTGTATAGAAGGCATTTATTTCATTTTTAGAAAATTTAATTTTTCACATTTTTCCATGAAAAGTGCCAATACCCCCCCCTTTGGGTTCTAGGTGAAAATCTCAGTCGACACAAATCAAACAAAAATGTTTCCATGGTGTGTATTGTTGTGCATTTTCATCAAATAAACCAAATTAAACCCAGAATAAATCCTGAAAGACAAGAAATGAGCATAAAAGATGCTTCAGCGCAAGTGTTCATGTTACTAAAAGAGCCCAAATTTCTAAAAATATTGCGAAAAGCAACAATTTTCAGTTTTAGAGTGAATGTTTGAGGTGTATAGAAGGCATTTAATTCATTTTTAGAAAATTTAATTTTTCTCATTTTTCCCTGAAAAGTGCCAATACCCCCCCCTTTGGGTTCTAGGTGAAAATCTCACTCGACACAAATCAAACAAAAATGTTTCCATGGTGTGTATTGTTGTTCATTTTCATCAAATAAACAAAATTAAACCCAGAATAAATCCTGAAAGACAAGAAATGAGCATAAAAGATGCTTCAGCGCAAGTGTTATTCTTATTATAAGAGCCCAAATTTCTAAAAATATTGCGAAAAACCACGATCTTTATTTTAGAGTGAATGTTTGCGGTGTATAGAAGGCATTTATTTCATTTTTAGAAAATTTAATTTTTCTCATTTCTCCATGAAAAGTGCCAATACCCCCCCCCCTTTGGGTTCTAGGTGAAAATCTCACTCAACACAAATCAAACAAAAATGTTTCCATGGTGTGTATTGTTGTTCATTTTCATCAAATAAACAAAATTAAACCCAGAATAAATCCTGAAAGACAAGAAATGAGCATAAAAGATGCTTCAGCGCAAGTGTTATTCTTATTATAAGAGCCCAAATTTCTAAAAATATTGCGAAAAACCACGATCTTTATTTTAGAGTGAATGTTTGCGGTGTATAGAAGGCATTTATTTCATTTTTAGAAAATTTAATTTTTCTCATTTCTCCATGAAAAGTGCCAATACCCCCCCCCCTTTGGGTTCTAGGTGAAAATCTCAGTCGACACAAATCAAACAAAAATGTTTCCATGGTGTGTATTGTGGTTCATTTTCATCAAATAAACAAAAAAACCTAGAATAAATCCTGAAAGACAAGAAATGAGCATAAAAGATACTTCAGCGCAAGTGTTAATGTTACTAAAAGAGCCCAAATTTCTAAAAATATTGCGAAAAGCAACAATTTTCAGTTTTAGAGTGAATGTTTGAGGTGTATAGAAGGCATTTAATTCATATTTAGAAAATTTAATTTTTCTCATTTTTCCCTGAAAAGTGCCAATACCCCCCTTTGGGTTCTAGGTGAAAATCTCACTCGACACAAATCAAACAAAAATGTTTCCATGGTGTGTATTGTTGTTCATTTTCATCAAATAAACAAAATTAAACCCAGAATAAGTCCTGAAAAAGTAGAAATGAGCATAAAAGATGCTTCAGCGCAAGTGTTATTCTTACTATTAGAGCCCAAATTTCTAAAAATATTGCGAAAAACCACAATCTTCTTTTTTAGAGTGAATGTTTGAGGTGTATAGAAGGCATTTATTTCATTTTTGGAAAATTTAATTTTTCACATTTTTCCATGAAAAGGGCCAATACCCCCTCCTTTGGGTTCTAGGTGAAAATCTCACTCGACACAAATCAAACAAAAATGTTTCCATGGTGTGTATTGTGGTTCATTTTCATCAAATAAACAAAAAAACCCAGAATTAATCCTGAAAGACAAGAAATGAGCATAAAAGATGCTTCAGCGCAAGTGTTAATGTTACTAAAAGAGCCCAAATTTCTAAAAATATTGCGAAAAGCAACAATTTTCAGTTTTAGAGTGAATGTTTGAGGTGTATAGAAGGCATTTATTTAATTTTTAGAAAATTTAATTTTTCACATTTTTCCATGAAAAGTGGCAATAGATGATTTTCACCTAGAACCCTTTGGGTTCTAGGTGAAAATCTCAGTCGACACAAATCAAACAAAAATGTTTCCATGGTGTGTATTGTTGTTCATTTTCATCAAATAAACAAAATTAAACCCAGAATAAATCCTAAAAGACAAGAAATGAGCATAGAAGATGCTTCAGCGCAAGTGTTATTGTTACTAAAAGAGCCAAAATTTCTAAAAATTTTGCGAAAAAACACAATCTTCTATTTTAGAGTGAATGTTTGAGGTGTATAGAAGGCATTTATTTCATTTTTAGAAAATTTAATTTTTCTAATTTTTCCATGAAAAGTGCCAATACCCCCCCTTTGGGTTCTAGGTGAAAATCTCACTCGACACAAATCAAACAAAAATGTTTCCATGGTGTGTATTGTTGTTCATTTTCATCAAATAAACAAAATTAAACCAAGAATAAATCCTGAAAAACAAGAAATGAGCATAAAAGATGCTTCAGCGCAAGTGTTATTCTTACTATTAGAGCCCAAATTTCTAAAAATATTGCGAAAAACCACAATCTTCTTTTTTAGAGTGAATGTTTGAGGTGTATAGAAGGCATTTATTTCATTTTTAGAAAATTTAATTTTTCACATTTTTCCATGAAAAGTGCCAATACCCCCCCTTTGGGTTCTAGGTGAAAATCTCACTCGACACAAATCAAACAAAAATGTTTCCATGGTGTGTATTGTTGTTCATTTTCATCAAATAAACAAAAAAACCCAGAATTAATCCTGAAAGACAAGAAATGAGCATAAAAGATGCTTCAGCGCAAGTGTTTATGTTACTAAAAGAGCCCAAATTTCTAAAAATATTGCGAAAAGCAACAATTTTCAGTTTTAGAGTGAATGTTTGAGGTGTAAAGAAGGCATTTATTTAATTTTTAGAAAATTTAATTTTTCAGATTTTTCCATGAAAAGTGCCAATACCCCCCCCTTTGGGTTCTAGGTGAAAATCTCAGTCTACACAAATCAAACAAAAACGTTTCCATGGTGTGTATTGTTGTTCATTTTCATCAAATAAATAAAATAAAACTCAGAATAAATCCTGAAAGACAAGAATTGAGCATAAAAGATGCTTCAGCGCAAGTGTTATTGTTACTAAAAGAGCCAAAATTTCTAAAAATTTTGCGAAAAACAACAATCTTCTATTTTAGAGTGAATGTTTGAGGTGTATAGAAGGCATTTATTTCATTTTTAGAAAATTTAATTTTTCTCATTTTTCCATGAAAAGTGCCAATACCCCCCTTTCGGTTCTAGGTGAAAATCTCACTCGACACAAATCAAACAAAAATGTTTCCATGGTGTGTATTTTTGTTCATTTTCATCAAATAAACAAAATTAAACCCAGAATAAATCCTGAAGGACAAGAAATGAGCATAAAAGATGCTTCAGCGCAAGTGTTATTCTTACTATTAGAGCCCAAATTTCTAAAAATATTGCGAAAAACCACAATCTTCTTTTTTAGAGTGAATGTTTGAGGTGTATAGAAGGCATTTATTTCATTTTTAGAAAATTTAATTTTTCACATTTTTCCATGAAAAGTGCCAATACCCCCCCCTTTGGGTTCTAGGTGAAAATCTCAGTCGACACAAATCAAACAAAAATGTTTCCATGGTGTGTATTGTTGTGCATTTTCATCAAATAAACCAAATTAAACCCAGAATATATCCTGAAAGACAAGAAATGAGCATAAAAGATGCTTCAGCGCAAGTGTTCATGTTACTAAAAGAGCCCAAATTTCTAAAAATATTGCGAAAAGCAACAATTTTCAGTTTTAGAGTGAATGTTTGAGGTGTATAGAAGGCATTTAATTCATTTTTAGAAAATTTAATTTTTCTCATTTTTCCCTGAAAAGTGCCAATACCCCCCCCTTTGGGTTCTAGGTGAAAATCTCACTCGACACAAATCAAACAAAAATGTTTCCATGGTGTGTATTGTTGTTCATTTTCATCAAATAAACAAAATTAAACCCAGAATAAATCCTGAAAGACAAGAAATGAGCATAAAAGATGCTTCAGCGCAAGTGTTATTCTTATTATAAGAGCCCAAATTTCTAAAAATATTGCGAAAAACCACGATCTTTATTTTAGAGTGAATGTTTGCGGTGTATAGAAGGCATTTATTTCATTTTTAGAAAATTTAATTTTTCTCATTTCTCCATGAAAAGTGCCAATACCCCCCCCCCTTTGGGTTCTAGGTGAAAATCTCACTCAACACAAATCAAACAAAAATGTTTCCATGGTGTGTATTGTTGTTCATTTTCATCAAATAAACAAAATTAAACCCAGAATAAATCCTGAAAGACAAGAAATGAGCATAAAAGATGCTTCAGCGCAAGTGTTAATGTTACTAAAAGAGCCCAAATTTCTAAAAATATTGCGAAAAGCAACAATTTTCAGTTTTAGAGTGAATGTTTGAGGTGTATAGAAGGCATTTATTTCATTTTTAGAAAATTTAATTTTTCAGATTTTTCCATGAAAAGTGCCAATACCCCCCCCCTTTGGGTTCTAGGTGAAAATCTCACTCGACACAAATCAAACAAAAATATTTCCATGGTGTGTATTGTTGTTCATTTTCATCAAATAAACAAAATTAAACCCAGAATAAGTCCTGAAAAAGTAGAAATGAGCATAAAAGATGCTTCAGCGCAAGTGTTATTCTTACTATTAGAGCCCAAATTTCTAAAAATATTGCGAAAAACCACAATCTTCTTTTTTAGAGTGAATGTTTGAGGTGTATAGAAGGCATTTATTTCATTTTTTGAAAATTTAATTTTTCACATTTTTCCATGAAAAGGGCCAATACCCCCTCCTTTGGGTTCTAGGTGAAAATCTCACTCGACACAAATCAAACAAAAATATTTCCATGGTGTGTATTGTTGTTCATTTTCATCAAATAAACAAAATTAAACCCAGAATAAGTCCTGAAAAAGTAGAAATGAGCATAAAAGATGCTTCAGCGCAAGTGTTATTCTTACTATTAGAGCCCAAATTTCTAAAAATATTGCGAAAAACCACAATCTTCTTTTTAGAGTGAATGTTTGAGGTGTATAGAAGGCATTTATTTCATTTTTAGAAAATTTAATTTTTCACATTTTTCCATGAAAAGTGGCAATAGATGATTTTCACCTAGAACCCTTTGTGTTCTAGGTTAAAATCTCAGTCGACACAAATCAAACAAAAATGTTTCCAGGGTGTGTATTGTTGTTCATTTTTATCAAATAAATAAAATAAAACTCAGAATAAATCCTGAAAGACAAGAAATGAGCATAGAAGATGCTTCAGCGCAAGTGTTATTGTTACTAAAAGAGCCAAAATTTCTAAAAATTTTGCGAAAAAACACAATCTTCTATTTTAGAGTGAATGTTTGAGGTGTATAGAAGGCATTTATTTCATTTTTAGAAAATTTAATTTTTTCCATTTTTCCATGAAAAGTGCCAATACCCCCCCCTTTGGGTTCAAGGTGAAAATCTCACTCGACACAAATCAAACAAAAATGTTTCCATGGTGTGTATTGTTGTTCATTTTCATCAAATAAACAAAATTAAACCCAGAATAAGTCCTGAAAAACAAGAAATGAGCATAAAAGATGCTTCAGCGCAAGTGTTATTCTTACTATTAGAGCCCAAATTTCTAAAAATATTGCGAAAAACCACAATCTTCTTTTTTAGAGTGAATGTTTGAGGTGTATAGAAGGCATTTATTTCATTTTTAGAAAATTTAATTTTTCACATTTTTCCATGAAAAGTGCCAATACCCCCCCCTTTGGGTTCTAGGTGAAAATCTCACTCGACACAAATCAAACAAAAATGTTTCCATGGTGTGTATTGTTGTTCATTTTCATCAAATAAGCAGAAAAACCCAGAATTAATCCTGAAAGACAAGAAATGAGCATAAAAGATGCTTCAGCGCAAGTGTTTATGTTACTAAAAGAGCCCAAATTTCTAAAAATATTGCGAAAAGCAACAATTTTCAGTTTTAGAGTGAATGTTTGAGGTGTAAAGAAGGCATTTATTTAATTTTTAGAAAATTTAATTTTTCAGATTTTTCCATGAAAAGTGCCAATACCCCCCCCTTTGGGTTCTAGGTGAAAATCTCAGTCGACACAAATCAAACAAAAACGTTTCCATGGTGTGTATTGTTGTTCATTTTCATCAAATAAATAAAATAAAACTCAGAATAAATCCTGAAAGACAAGAATTGAGCATAAAAGATGCTTCAGCGCAAGTGTTATTGTTACTAAAAGAGCCAAAATTTCTAAAAATTTTGCGAAAAACAACAATCTTCTATTTTAGAGTGAATGTTTGACGAGTATAGAAGGCATTTAATTCATTTTTAGAAAATTTAATTTTTCACATTTTTCCCTGAAAAGTGCCAATACCCCCCCCCTTTGGGTTCTAGGTGAAAATCTCACTCAACACAAATCAAACAAAAATGTTTCCATGGTGTGTATTGTTGTTCATTTTCATCAAATAAACAAAATTAAACCCAGAATAAATCCTGAAAGACAAGAAATGAGCATAAAAGATGCTTCAGCGCAAGTGTTATTCTTACTATAAGAGCCCAAATTTCTAAAAATATTGCGAAAAGCAACAATTTTCAGTTTTAGAGTGAATGTTTGAGGTGTATAGCAGGCTTTTATTTCATTTTTAGAAAATTTAATTTTTCACATTTTTCCATGAAAAGTGCCAATACCCCCCCCTTTGGGTTCTAGGTGAAAATCTCAGTCGACACATATCAAACAAAAACGTTTCCATGGTGTGTATTGTTGTTCATTTTCATCAAATAAATAAAATAAAACTCAGAATAAATCCTGAAAGACAAGAAATGAGAATAAAAGATGCTTCAGCGCAAGTGTTATTCTTATAATAAGAGCCCAAATTTCTAAAAATATTGCGAAAAACCACAATCTTCTGTTTTAGAGTGAATGTTTGAGGTGTATAGAAGGCATTTATTTCATTTTTAGAAAATTTAATTTTTCATATTTTTCCATGAAAAGTGCCAATACCCCCCCTTTGGGTTCTAGGTGAAAATCTCACTCGACACAAATCAAACAAAAATATTTCCATGGTGTGTATTGTTGTTCATTTTCATCAAATAAACAAAATTAAACCCAGAATAAGTCCTGAAAAAGTAGAAATGAGCATAAAAGATGCTTCAGCGCAAGTGTTTTTCTTACTATTAGAGCCCAAATTTCTAAAAATATTGCGAAAAACCACAATCTTCTTTTTTAGAGTGAATGTTTGAGGTGTATAGAAGGCATTTATTTCATTTTTAGAAAATTTAATTTTTCACATTTTTCCATGAAAAGGGCCAATACCCCCTCCTTTGGGTTCTAGGTGAAAATCTCACTCGACAAAAATCAAACAAAAATGTTTCCATGGTGTGTATTGTGGTTCATTTTCATCAAATAAACAAAAAAACCCAGAATAAATCCTGAAAGACAAGAAATGAGCATAAAAGATGCTTCAGCGCAAGTGTTAATGTTACTAAAAGAGCCCAAATTTCTTAAAATATTGCGAAAAGCAACAATTTTCAGTTTTAGAGTGAATGTTTGAGGTGTATAGAAGGCATTTAATTCATTTTTAGAAAATTTAATTTTTCTCATTTTTCCCTGAAAAGTGCCAATACCCCCCCCTTTGGGTTCTAGGTGAAAATCTCACTCGACACAAATCAAACAAAAATGTTTCCATGGTGTGTATTGTTGTTCATTTTCATCAAATAAACAAAATTAAACCCAGAATAAATCCTGAAAGACAGGAAATGAGCATAAAAGATGCTTCAGCGCAAGTGTTATTCTTACTATTAGAGCCCAAATTTCTAAAAATATTGCGAAAAACCACAATCTTCGTTTTAGAGTGAATGTTTGAGGTGTATAGAAGGCATTTATTTCATTTTTAGAAAATTTAATTTTTCACATTTTTCCATGAAAAGTGGCAATAGATGATTTTCACCTAGAACCCTTTGTGTTCTAGGTTAAAATCTCAGTCGACACAAATCAAACAAAAATGTTTCCAGGGTGTGTATTGTTGTTCATTTTTATCAAATAAATAAAATAAAACTCAGAATAAATCCTGAAAGACAAGAAATGAGCATAGAAGATGCTTCAGCGCAAGTGTTATTGTTACTAAAAGAGCCAAAATTTCTAAAAATTTTGCGAAAAAACACAATCTTCTATTTTAGAGTGAATGTTTGAGGTGTATAGAAGGCATTTTTTTCATTTTTAGAAAATTTAATTTTTTCCATTTTTCCATGAAAAGTGCCAATACCCCCCCCTTTGGGTTCAAGGTGAAAATCTCACTCGACACAAATCAAACAAAAATGTTTCCATGGTGTGTATTGTTGTTCATTTTCATCAAATAAACAAAATTAAACCCAGAATAAGTCCTGAAAAACAAGAAATGAGCATAAAAGATGCTTCAGCGCAAGTGTTATTCTTACTATTAGAGCCCAAATTTCTAAAAATATTGCGAAAAACCACAATCTTCTGTTTTAGAGTGAATGTTTGAGGTGTATAGAAGGCATTTATTTCATTTTTAGAAAATTTAATTTTTCATATTTTTCCATGAAAAGTGCCAATACCCCCCCTTTGGGTTCTAGGTGAAAATCTCACTCGACACAAATCAAACAAAAATATTTCCATGGTGTGTATTGTTGTTCATTTTCATCAAATAAACAAAATTAAACCCAGAATAAGTCCTGAAAAAGTAGAAATGAGCATAAAAGATGCTTCAGCGCAAGTGTTTTTCTTACTATTAGAGCCCAAATTTCTAAAAATATTGCGAAAAACCACAATCTTCTTTTTTAGAGTGAATGTTTGAGGTGTATAGAAGGCATTTATTTCATTTTTAGAAAATTTAATTTTTCACATTTTTCCATGAAAAGGGCCAATACCCCCTCCTTTGGGTTCTAGGTGAAAATCTCACTCGACAAAAATCAAACAAAAATGTTTCCATGGTGTGTATTGTGGTTCATTTTCATCAAATAAACAAAAAAACCCAGAATAAATCCTGAAAGACAAGAAATGAGCATAAAAGATGCTTCAGCGCAAGTGTTCATGTTACTAAAAGAGCCCAAATTTCTAAAAATATTGCGAAAAGCAACAATTTTCAGTTTTAGAGTGAATGTTTGAGGTGTATAGAAGGCATTTAATTCATTTTTAGAAAATTTAATTTTTCTCATTTTTCCCTGAAAAGTGCCAATACCCCCCCCTTTGGGTTCTAGGTGAAAATCTCACTCGACACAAATCAAACAAAAATGTTTCCATGGTGTGTATTGTTGTTCATTTTCATCAAATAAACAAAATTAAACCCAGAATAAATCCTGAAAGACAAGAAATGAGCATAAAAGATGCTTCAGCGCAAGTGTTATTCTTATTATAAGAGCCCAAATTTCTAAAAATATTGCGAAAAACCACAATCTTTATTTTAGAGTGAATGTTTGCGGTGTATAGAAGGCATTTATTTCATTTTTAGAAAATTTAATTTTTCTCATTTCTCCATGAAAAGTGCCAATACCCCCCCCCCCTTTGGGTTCTAGGTGAGAATCTCACTCAACACAAATCAAACAAAAATGTTTCCATGGTGTGTATTGTTGTTCATTTTCATCAAATAAACAAAATTAAACCCAGAATAAATCCTGAAAGACAAGAAATGAGCATAAAAGATGCTTCAGCGCAAGTGTTAATGTTACTAAAAGAGCCCAAATTTCTAAAAATATTGCGAAAAGCAACAATTTTCAGTTTTGGAGTGAATGTTTGAGGTGTATAGAAGGCATTTATTTCATTTTTAGAAAATTTAATTTTTCAGATTTTTCCATGAAAAGTGCCAATACCCCCCCCTTTGGGTTCTAGGTGAAAATCTCAGTCGACACATATCAAACAAAAACGTTTCCATGGTGTGTATTGTTGTTCATTTTCATCAAATAAATAAAATAAAACTCAGAATAAATCCTGAAAGACAAGAAATGAGCATAAAAGATGCTTCAGCGCAAGTGTTATTCTTATAATAAGAGCCCAAATTTCTAAAAATATTGCGAAAAACCACAATCTTCTGTTTTAGAGTGAATGTTTGAGGTGTATAGAAGGCATTTATTTCATTTTTAGAAAATTTAATTTTTCATATTTTTCCATGAAAAGTGCCAATACCCCCCCTTTGGGTTCTAGGTGAAAATCTCACTCGACACAAATCAAACAAAAATATTTCCATGGTGTGTATTGTTGTTCATTTTCATCAAATAAACAAAATTAAACCCAGAATAAGTCCTGAAAAAGTAGAAATGAGCATAAAAGATGCTTCAGCGCAAGTGTTTTTCTTACTATTAGAGCCCAAATTTCTAAAAATATTGCGAAAAACCACAATCTTCTTTTTTAGAGTGAATGTTTGAGGTGTATAGAAGGCATTTATTTCATTTTTAGAAAATTTAATTTTTCACATTTTTCCATGAAAAGGGCCAATACCCCCTCCTTTGGGTTCTAGGTGAAAATCTCACTCGACACAAATCAAACAAAAATGTTTCCATGGTGTGTATTGTGGTTCATTTTCATCAAATAAACAAAAAAACCCAGAATAAATCCTGAAAGACAAGAAATGAGCATAAAAGATGCTTCAGCGCAAGTGTTAATGTTACTAAAAGAGCCCAAATTTCTTAAAATATTGCGAAAAGCAATAATTTTCAGTTTTAGAGTGAATGTTTGAGGTGTATAGAAGGCATTTAATTCATTTTTAGAAAATTTAATTTTTCTCATTTTTCCCTGAAAAGTGCCAATACCCCCCCCTTTGGGTTCTAGGTGAAAATCTCACTCGACACAAATCAAACAAAAATGTTTCCATGGTGTGTATTGTTGTTCATTTTCATCAAATAAACAAAATTAAACCCAGAATAAATCCTGAAAGACAGGAAATGAGCATAAAAGATGCTTCAGCGCAGGTGTTATTCTTACTATTAGAGCCCAAATTTCTAAAAATATTGCGAAAAACCACAATCTTCTTTTTAGAGTGAATGTTTGAGGTGTATAGAAGGCATTTATTTCATTTTTAGAAAATTTAATTTTTGACATTTTTCCATGAAAAGTGGCAATAGATGATTTTCACCTAGAACCCTTTGTGTTCTAGGTTAAAATCTCAGTCGACACAAATCAAACAAAAATGTTTCCAGGGTGTGTATTGTTGTTCATTTTTATCAAATAAATAAAATAAAACTCAGAATAAATCCTGAAAGACAAGAAATGAGCATAGAAGATGCTTCAGCGCAAGTGTTATTGTTACTAAAAGAGCCAAAATTTCTAAAAATTTTGCGAAAAAACACAATCTTCTATTTTAGAGTGAATGTTTGAGGTGTATAGAAGGCATTTATTTCATTTTTAGAAAATTTAATTTTTTCCATTTTTCCATGAAAAGTGCCAATACCCCCCCCTTTGGGTTCAAGGTGAAAATCTCACTCGACACAAATCAAACAAAAATGTTTCCATGGTGTGTATTGTTGTTCATTTTCATCAAATAAACAAAATTAAACCCAGAATAAGTCCTGAAAAACAAGAAATGAGCATAAAAGATGCTTCAGCGCAAGTGTTATTCTTACTATTAGAGCCCAAATTTCTAAAAATATTGCGAAAAACCACAATCTTCTTTTTTAGAGTGAATGTTTGAGGTGTATAGAAGGCATTTATTTCATTTTTAGAAAATTTAATTTTTCACATTTTTCCATGAAAAGTGCCAATACCCCCCCCTTTGGGTTCTAGGTGAAAATCTCACTCGACACAAATCAAACAAAAATGTTTCCATGGTGTGTATTGTTGTTCATTTTCATCAAATAAGCAGAAAAACCCAGAATTAATCCTGAAAGACAAGAAATGAGCATAAAAGATGCTTCAGCGCAAGTGTTTATGTTACTAAAAGAGCCCAAATTTCTAAAAATATTGCGAAAAGCAACAATTTTCAGTTTTAGAGTGAATGTTTGAGGTGTAAAGAAGGCATTTATTTAATTTTTAGAAAATTTAATTTTTCAGATTTTTCCATGAAAAGTGCCAATACCCCCCCCTTTGGGTTCTAGGTGAAAATCTCAGTCGACACAAATCAAACAAAAACGTTTCCATGGTGTGTATTGTTGTTCATTTTCATCAAATAAATAAAATAAAACTCAGAATAAATCCTGAAAGACAAGAATTGAGCATAAAAGATGCTTCAGCGCAAGTGTTATTGTTACTAAAAGAGCCAAAATTTCTAAAAATTTTGCGAAAAACAACAATCTTCTATTTTAGAGTGAATGTTTGACGAGTATAGAAGGCATTTAATTCATTTTTAGAAAATTTAATTTTTCACATTTTTCCCTGAAAAGTGCCAATACCCCCCCCCTTTGGGTTCTAGGTGAAAATCTCACTCAACACAAATCAAACAAAAATGTTTCCATGGTGTGTATTGTTGTTCATTTTCATCAAATAAACAAAATTAAACCCAGAATAAATCCTGAAAGACAAGAAATGAGCATAAAAGATGCTTCAGCGCAAGTGTTATTCTTACTATAAGAGCCCAAATTTCTAAAAATATTGCGAAAAGCAACAATTTTCAGTTTTAGAGTGAATGTTTGAGGTGTATAGCAGGCTTTTATTTCATTTTTAGAAAATTTAATTTTTCACATTTTTCCATGAAAAGTGCCAATACCCCCCCCTTTGGGTTCTAGGTGAAAATCTCAGTCGACACATATCAAACAAAAACGTTTCCATGGTGTGTATTGTTGTTCATTTTCATCAAATAAATAAAATAAAACTCAGAATAAATCCTGAAAGACAAGAAATGAGCATAAAAGATGCTTCAGCGCAAGTGTTATTCTTATAATAAGAGCCCAAATTTCTAAAAATATTGCGAAAAACCACAATCTTCTGTTTTAGAGTGAATGTTTGAGGTGTATAGAAGGCATTTATTTCATTTTTAGAAAATTTAATTTTTCATATTTTTCCATGAAAAGTGCCAATACCCCCCCTTTGGGTTCTAGGTGAAAATCTCACTCGACACAAATCAAACAAAAATATTTCCATGGTGTGTATTGTTGTTCATTTTCATCAAATAAACAAAATTAAACCCAGAATAAGTCCTGAAAAAGTAGAAATGAGCATAAAAGATGCTTCAGCGCAAGTGTTTTTCTTACTATTAGAGCCCAAATTTCTAAAAATATTGCGAAAAACCACAATCTTCTTTTTTAGAGTGAATGTTTGAGGTGTATAGAAGGCATTTATTTCATTTTTAGAAAATTTAATTTTTCACATTTTTCCATGAAAAGGGCCAATACCCCCTCCTTTGGGTTCTAGGTGAAAATCTCACTCGACAAAAATCAAACAAAAATGTTTCCATGGTGTGTATTGTGGTTCATTTTCATCAAATAAACAAAAAAACCCAGAATAAATCCTGAAAGGCAAGAAATGAGCATAAAAGATGCTTCAGCGCAAGTGTTAATGTTACTAAAAGAGCCCAAATTTCTTAAAATATTGCGAAAAGCAACAATTTTCAGTTTTAGAGTGAATGTTTGAGGTGTATAGAAGGCATTTAATTCATTTTTAGAAAATTTAATTTTTCTCATTTTTCCCTGAAAAGTGCCAATACCCCCCCCTTTGGGTTCTAGGTGAAAATCTCACTCGACACAAATCAAACAAAAATGTTTCCATGGTGTGTATTGTTGTTCATTTTCATCAAATAAACAAAATTAAACCCAGAATAAATCCTGAAAGACAGGAAATGAGCATAAAAGATGCTTCAGCGCAAGTGTTATTCTTACTATTAGAGCCCAAATTTCTAAAAATATTGCGAAAAACCACAATCTTCTTTTTAGAGTGAATGTTTGAGGTGTATAGAAGGCATTTATTTCATTTTTAGAAAATTTAATTTTTCACATTTTTCCATGAAAAGTGGCAATAGATGATTTTCACCTAGAACCCTTTGTGTTCTAGGTTAAAATCTCAGTCGACACAAATCAAACAAAAATGTTTCCAGGGTGTGTATTGTTGTTCATTTTTATCAAATAAATAAAATAAAACTCAGAATAAATCCTGAAAGACAAGAAATGAGCATAGAAGATGCTTCAGCGCAAGTGTTATTGTTACTAAAAGAGCCAAAATTTCTAAAAATTTTGCGAAAAAACACAATCTTCTATTTTAGAGTGAATGTTTGAGGTGTATAGAAGGCATTTATTTCATTTTTAGAAAATTTAATTTTTTCCATTTTTCCATGAAAAGTGCCAATACCCCCCCCTTTGGGTTCAAGGTGAAAATCTCACTCGACACAAATCAAACAAAAATGTTTCCATGGTGTGTATTGTTGTTCATTTTCATCAAATAAACAAAATTAAACCCAGAATAAGTCCTGAAAAACAAGAAATGAGCATAAAAGATGCTTCAGCGCAAGTGTTATTCTTACTATTAGAGCCCAAATTTCTAAAAATATTGCGAAAAACCACAATCTTCTGTTTTAGAGTGAATGTTTGAGGTGTATAGAAGGCATTTATTTCATTTTTAGAAAATTTAATTTTTCATATTTTTCCATGAAAAGTGCCAATACCCCCCCTTTGGGTTCTAGGTGAAAATCTCACTCGACACAAATCAAACAAAAATATTTCCATGGTGTGTATTGTTGTTCATTTTCATCAAATAAACAAAATTAAACCCAGAATAAGTCCTGAAAAAGTAGAAATGAGCATAAAAGATGCTTCAGCGCAAGTGTTTTTCTTACTATTAGAGCCCAAATTTCTAAAAATATTGCGAAAAACCACAATCTTCTTTTTTAGAGTGAATGTTTGAGGTGTATAGAAGGCATTTATTTCATTTTTAGAAAATTTAATTTTTCACATTTTTCCATGAAAAGGGCCAATACCCCCTCCTTTGGGTTCTAGGTGAAAATCTCACTCGACAAAAATCAAACAAAAATGTTTCCATGGTGTGTATTGTGGTTCATTTTCATCAAATAAACAAAAAAACCCAGAATAAATCCTGAAAGACAAGAAATGAGCATAAAAGATGCTTCAGCGCAAGTGTTCATGTTACTAAAAGAGCCCAAATTTCTAAAAATATTGCGAAAAGCAACAATTTTCAGTTTTAGAGTGAATGTTTGAGGTGTATAGAAGGCATTTAATTCATTTTTAGAAAATTTAATTTTTCTCATTTTTCCCTGAAAAGTGCCAATACCCCCCCCTTTGGGTTCTAGGTGAAAATCTCACTCGACACAAATCAAACAAAAATGTTTCCATGGTGTGTATTGTTGTTCATTTTCATCAAATAAACAAAATTAAACCCAGAATAAATCCTGAAAGACAAGAAATGAGCATAAAAGATGCTTCAGCGCAAGTGTTATTCTTATTATAAGAGCCCAAATTTCTAAAAATATTGCGAAAAACCACAATCTTTATTTTAGAGTGAATGTTTGCGGTGTATAGAAGGCATTTATTTCATTTTTAGAAAATTTAATTTTTCTCATTTCTCCATGAAAAGTGCCAATACCCCCCCCCCCTTTGGGTTCTAGGTGAGAATCTCACTCAACACAAATCAAACAAAAATGTTTCCATGGTGTGTATTGTTGTTCATTTTCATCAAATAAACAAAATTAAACCCAGAATAAATCCTGAAAGACAAGAAATGAGCATAAAAGATGCTTCAGCGCAAGTGTTAATGTTACTAAAAGAGCCCAAATTTCTAAAAATATTGCGAAAAGCAACAATTTTCAGTTTTGGAGTGAATGTTTGAGGTGTATAGAAGGCATTTATTTCATTTTTAGAAAATTTAATTTTTCAGATTTTTCCATGAAAAGTGCCAATACCCCCCCCTTTGGGTTCTAGGTGAAAATCTCAGTCGACACATATCAAACAAAAACGTTTCCATGGTGTGTATTGTTGTTCATTTTCATCAAATAAATAAAATAAAACTCAGAATAAATCCTGAAAGACAAGAAATGAGCATAAAAGATGCTTCAGCGCAAGTGTTATTCTTATAATAAGAGCCCAAATTTCTAAAAATATTGCGAAAAACCACAATCTTCTGTTTTAGAGTGAATGTTTGAGGTGTATAGAAGGCATTTATTTCATTTTTAGAAAATTTAATTTTTCATATTTTTCCATGAAAAGTGCCAATACCCCCCCTTTGGGTTCTAGGTGAAAATCTCACTCGACACAAATCAAACAAAAATATTTCCATGGTGTGTATTGTTGTTCATTTTCATCAAATAAACAAAATTAAACCCAGAATAAGTCCTGAAAAAGTAGAAATGAGCATAAAAGATGCTTCAGCGCAAGTGTTTTTCTTACTATTAGAGCCCAAATTTCTAAAAATATTGCGAAAAACCACAATCTTCTTTTTTGGAGTGAATGTTTGAGGTGTATAGAAGGCATTTATTTCATTTTTAGAAAATTTAATTTTTCACATTTTTCCATGAAAAGGGCCAATACCCCCTCCTTTGGGTTCTAGGTGAAAATCTCACTCGACACAAATCAAACAAAAATGTTTCCATGGTGTGTATTGTGGTTCATTTTCATCAAATAAACAAAAAAACCCAGAATAAATCCTGAAAGACAAGAAATGAGCATAAAAGATGCTTCAGCGCAAGTGTTAATGTTACTAAAAGAGCCCAAATTTCTTAAAATATTGCGAAAAGCAATAATTTTCAGTTTTAGAGTGAATGTTTGAGGTGTATAGAAGGCATTTAATTCATTTTAGAAAATTTAATTTTTCTCATTTTTCCCTGAAAAGTGCCAATACCCCCCCCTTTGGGTTCTAGGTGAAAATCTCACTCGACACAAATCAAACAAAAATGTTTCCATGGTGTGTATTGTTGTTCATTTTCATCAAATAAACAAAATTAAACCCAGAATAAATCCTGAAAGACAGGAAATGAGCATAAAAGATGCTTCAGCGCAGGTGTTATTCTTACTATTAGAGCCCAAATTTCTAAAAATATTGCGAAAAACCACAATCTTCTTTTTAGAGTGAATGTTTGAGGTGTATAGAAGGCATTTATTTCATTTTTAGAAAATTTAATTTTTCACATTTTTCCATGAAAAGTGGCAATAGATGATTTTCACCTAGAACCCTTTGTGTTCTAGGTTAAAATCTCAGTCGACACAAATCAAACAAAAATGTTTCCAGGGTGTGTATTGTTGTTCATTTTTATCAAATAAATAAAATAAAACTCAGAATAAATCCTGAAAGACAAGAAATGAGCATAGAAGATGCTTCAGCGCAAGTGTTATTGTTACTAAAAGAGCCAAAATTTCTAAAAATTTTGCGAAAAAACACAATCTTCTATTTTAGAGTGAATGTTTGAGGTGTATAGAAGGCATTTATTTCATTTTTAGAAAATTTAATTTTTTCCATTTTTCCATGAAAAGTGCCAATACCCCCCCCTTTGGGTTCAAGGTGAAAATCTCACTCGACACAAATCAAACAAAAATGTTTCCATGGTGTGTATTGTTGTTCATTTTCATCAAATAAACAAAATTAAACCCAGAATAAGTCCTGAAAAACAAGAAATGAGCATAAAAGATGCTTCAGCGCAAGTGTTATTCTTACTATTAGAGCCCAAATTTCTAAAAATATTGCGAAAAACCACAATCTTCTTTTTTAGAGTGAATGTTTGAGGTGTATAGAAGGCATTTATTTCATTTTTAGAAAATTTAATTTTTCACATTTTTCCATGAAAAGTGCCAATACCCCCCCCTTTGGGTTCTAGGTGAAAATCTCACTCGACACAAATCAAACAAAAATGTTTCCATGGTGTGTATTGTTGTTCATTTTCATCAAATAAGCAGAAAAACCCAGAATTAATCCTGAAAGACAAGAAATGAGCATAAAAGATGCTTCAGCGCAAGTGTTTATGTTACTAAAAGAGCCCAAATTTCTAAAAATATTGCGAAAAGCAACAATTTTCAGTTTTAGAGTGAATGTTTGAGGTGTAAAGAAGGCATTTATTTAATTTTTAGAAAATTTAATTTTTCAGATTTTTCCATGAAAAGTGCCAATACCCCCCCCTTTGGGTTCTAGGTGAAAATCTCAGTCGACACAAATCAAACAAAAACGTTTCCATGGTGTGTATTGTTGTTCATTTTCATCAAATAAATAAAATAAAACTCAGAATAAATCCTGAAAGACAAGAATTGAGCATAAAAGATGCTTCAGCGCAAGTGTTATTGTTACTAAAAGAGCCAAAATTTCTAAAAATTTTGCGAAAAACAACAATCTTCTATTTTAGAGTGAATGTTTGACGAGTATAGAAGGCATTTAATTCATTTTTAGAAAATTTAATTTTTCACATTTTTCCCTGAAAAGTGCCAATACCCCCCCCCTTTGGGTTCTAGGTGAAAATCTCACTCAACACAAATCAAACAAAAATGTTTCCATGGTGTGTATTGTTGTTCATTTTCATCAAATAAACAAAATTAAACCCAGAATAAATCCTGAAAGACAAGAAATGAGCATAAAAGATGCTTCAGCGCAAGTGTTATTCTTACTATAAGAGCCCAAATTTCTAAAAATATTGCGAAAAGCAACAATTTTCAGTTTTAGAGTGAATGTTTGAGGTGTATAGCAGGCTTTTATTTCATTTTTAGAAAATTTAATTTTTCACATTTTTCCATGAAAAGTGCCAATACCCCCCCCTTTGGGTTCTAGGTGAAAATCTCAGTCGACACATATCAAACAAAAACGTTTCCATGGTGTGTATTGTTGTTCATTTTCATCAAATAAATAAAATAAAACTCAGAATAAATCCTGAAAGACAAGAAATGAGCATAAAAGATGCTTCAGCGCAAGTGTTATTCTTATAATAAGAGCCCAAATTTCTAAAATATTGCGAAAAACCACAATCTTCTGTTTTAGAGTGAATGTTTGAGGTGTATAGAAGGCATTTATTTCATTTTTAGAAAATTTAATTTTTCATATTTTTCCATGAAAAGTGCCAATACCCCCCCTTTGGGTTCTAGGTGAAAATCTCACTCGACACAAATCAAACAAAAATATTTCCATGGTGTGTATTGTTGTTCATTTTCATCAAATAAACAAAATTAAACCCAGAATAAGTCCTGAAAAAGTAGAAATGAGCATAAAAGATGCTTCAGCGCAAGTGTTTTTCTTACTATTAGAGCCCAAATTTCTAAAAATATTGCGAAAAACCACAATCTTCTTTTTTAGAGTGAAGTTTTGAGGTGTATAGAAGGCATTTATTTCATTTTTAGAAAATTTAATTTTTCACATTTTTCCATGAAAAGGGCCAATACCCCCTCCTTTGGGTTCTAGGTGAAAATCTCACTCGACAAAAATCAAACAAAAATGTTTCCATGGTGTGTATTGTGGTTCATTTTCATCAAATAAACAAAAAAACCCAGAATAAATCCTGAAAGGCAAGAAATGAGCATAAAAGATGCTTCAGCGCAAGTGTTAATGTTACTAAAAGAGCCCAAATTTCTTAAAATATTGCGAAAAGCAACAATTTTCAGTTTTAGAGTGAATGTTTGAGGTGTATAGAAGGCATTTAATTCATTTTTAGAAAATTTAATTTTTCTCATTTTTCCCTGAAAAGTGCCAATACCCCCCCCTTTGGGTTCTAGGTGAAAATCTCACTCGACACAAATCAAACAAAAATGTTTCCATGGTGTGTATTGTTGTTCATTTTCATCAAATAAACAAAATTAAACCCAGAATAAATCCTGAAAGACAGGAAATGAGCATAAAAGATGCTTCAGCGCAAGTGTTATTCTTACTATTAGAGCCCAAATTTCTAAAAATATTGCGAAAAACCACAATCTTCTTTTTAGAGTGAATGTTTGAGGTGTATAGAAGGCATTTATTTCATTTTTAGAAAATTTAATTTTTCACATTTTTCCATGAAAAGTGGCAATAGATGATTTTCACCTAGAACCCTTTGTGTTCTAGGTTAAAATCTCAGTCGACACAAATCAAACAAAAATGTTTCCAGGGTGTGTATTGTTGTTCATTTTTATCAAATAAATAAAATAAAACTCAGAATAAATCCTGAAAGACAAGAAATGAGCATAGAAGATGCTTCAGCGCAAGTGTTATTGTTACTAAAAGAGCCAAAATTTCTAAAAATTTTGCGAAAAAACACAATCTTCTATTTTAGAGTGAATGTTTGAGGTGTATAGAAGGCATTTATTTCATTTTTAGAAAATTTAATTTTTTCCATTTTTCCATGAAAAGTGCCAATACCCCCCCCTTTGGGTTCAAGGTGAAAATCTCACTCGACACAAATCAAACAAAAATGTTTCCATGGTGTGTATTGTTGTTCATTTTCATCAAATAAACAAAATTAAACCCAGAATAAGTCCTGAAAAACAAGAAATGAGCATAAAAGATGCTTCAGCGCAAGTGTTATTCTTACTATTAGAGCCCAAATTTCTAAAAATATTGCGAAAAACCACAATCTTCTTTTTTAGAGTGAATGTTTGAGGTGTATAGAAGGCATTTATTTCATTTTTAGAAAATTTAATTTTTCACATTTTTCCATGAAAAGTGCCAATACCCCCCCCTTTGGGTTCTAGGTGAAAATCTCACTCGACACAAATCAAACAAAAATGTTTCCATGGTGTGTATTGTTGTTCATTTTCATCAAATAAGCAGAAAAACCCAGAATTAATCCTGAAAGACAAGAAATGAGCATAAAAGATGCTTCAGCGCAAGTGTTAATGTTACTAAAAGAGCCCAAATTTCTTAAAATATTGCGAAAAGCAACAATTTTCAGTTTTAGAGTGAATGTTTGAGGTGTAAAGAAGGCATTTATTTAATTTTTAGAAAATTTAATTTTTCAGATTTTTCCATGAAAAGTGCCAATACCCCCCCCTTTGGGTTCTAGGTGAAAATCTCAGTCGACACAAATCAAACAAAAACGTTTCCATGGTGTGTATTGTTGTTCATTTTCATCAAATAAATAAAATAAAACTCAGAATAAATCCTGAAAGACAAGAATTGAGCATAAAAGATGCTTCAGCGCAAGTGATATTGTTACTAAAAGAGCCAAAATTTCTAAAAATTTTGCGAAAAACAACAATCTTCTATTTTAGAGTGAATGTTTGACGAGTATAGAAGGCATTTATTTCATTTTTAGAAAATTTAATTTTTCACATTTTTCCATGAAAAGGGCCAATGCCCCCTCCTTTGGGTTCTAGGTGAAAATCTCACTCGACACAAATCAAACAAAAATGTTTCCATGGTGTGTATTGTGGTTCATTTTCATCAAATAAACAAAAAAACCTAGAATAAATCCTGAAAGACAAGAAATGAGCATAAAAGATACTTCAGCGCAAGTGTTAATGTTACTAAAAGAGCCCAAATTTCTAAAAATATTGCGAAAAGCAACAATTTTCAGTTTTAGAGTGAATGTTTGAGGTGTATAGAAGGCATTTAATTCATATTTAGAAAATTTAATTTTTCTCATTTTTCCCTGAAAAGTGCCAATACCCCCCCTTTGGGTTCTAGGTGAAAATCTCACTCGACACAAATGAAACAAAAATGTTTCCATGGTGTGTATTGTTGTTCATTTTCATCAAATAAACAAAATTAAACCCAGAATAAGTCCTGAAAAAATAGAAATGAGCATAAAAGATGCTTCAGCGCAAGTGTTATTCTTACTATTAGAGCCCAAATTTCTAAAAATATTGCGAAAAACCACAATCTTCTTTTTTAGAGTGAATGTTTGAGGTGTATAGAAGGCATTTATTTCATTTTTGGAAAATTTAATTTTTCACATTTTTCCATGAAAAGGGCCAATACCCCCTCCTTTGGGTTCTAGGTGAAAATCTCACTCGACACAAATCAAACAAAAATGTTTCCATGGTGTGTATTGTGGTTCATTTTCATCAAATAAACAAAAAAACCCAGAATTAATCCTGAAAGACAAGAAATGAGCATAAAAGATGCTTCAGCGCAAGTGTTAATGTTACTAAAAGAGCCCAAATTTCTAAAAATATTGCGAAAAACCACAATCTTCTTTTTTAGAGTGAATGTTTGAGGTGTATAGAAGGCATTTATTTCATTTTTAGAAAATTTAATTTTTCAGATTTTTCCATGAAAAGTGCCAATACCCCCCCCTTTGGGTTCTAGGTGAAAATCTCACTCGACACAAATCAAACAAAAATATTTCCATGGTGTGTATTGTTGTTCATTTTCATCAAATAAACAAAATTAAACCCAGAATAAGTCCTGAAAAAGTAGAAATGAGCATAAAAGATGCTTCAGCGCAAGTGTTATTCTTACTATTAGAGCCCAAATTTCTAAAAATATTGCGAAAAACCACAATCTTCTTTTTTAGAGTGAATGTTTGAGGTGTATAGAAGGCATTTATTTCATTTTTTGAAAATTTAATTTTTCACATTTTTCCATGAAAAGGGCCAATACCCCCTCCTTTGGGTTCTAGGTGAAAATCTCACTCGACACAAATCAAACAAAAATATTTCCATGGTGTGTATTGTTGTTCATTTTCATCAAATAAACAAAATTAAACCCAGAATAAGTCCTGAAAAAGTAGAAATGAGCATAAAAGATGCTTCAGCGCAAGTGTTATTCTTACTATTAGAGCCCAAATTTCTAAAAA
This sequence comes from Hetaerina americana, assembly GCF_022747635.1. NCBI lineage: Eukaryota > Metazoa > Arthropoda > Insecta > Odonata > Calopterygidae > Hetaerina > Hetaerina americana. The sequence continues at coordinate 26,569 of NW_027286297.1, forward strand.
TATTGCGAAAAACCACAATCTTCTTTTAGAGTGAATGTTTGAGGTGTATAGAAGGCATTTATTTCATTTTTAGAAAATTTAATTTTTCACATTTTTCCATGAAAAGTGGCAATAGATGATTTTCACCTAGAACCCTTTGTGTTCTAGGTTAAAATCTCAGTCGACACAAATCAAACAAAAATGTTTCCAGGGTGTGTATTGTTGTTCATTTTTATCAAATAAATAAAATAAAACTCAGAATAAATCCTGAAAGACAAGAAATGAGCATAGAAGATGCTTCAGCGCAAGTGTTATTGTTACTAAAAGAGCCAAAATTTCTAAAAATTTTGCGAAAAAACACAATCTTCTATTTTAGAGTGAATGTTTGAGGTGTATAGAAGGCATTTATTTCATTTTTAGAAAATTAAATTTTTTCCATTTTTCCATGAAAAGTGCCAATACCCCCCCTTTGGGTTCAAGGTGAAAATCTCACTCGACACAAATCAAACAAAAATGTTTCCATGGTGTGTATTGTTGTTCATTTTCATCAAATAAACAAATTAAACCAGAATAAGTCCTGAAAAACAAGAAATGAGCATAAAAGATGCTTCAGCGCAAGTGTTATTCTTACTATTAGAGCCCAAATTTCTAAAAATATTGCGAAAAACCACATCTTCTTTTTTAGAGTGAATGTTTGAGATGTATAGAAGGCATTTATTTCATTTTTAGAAAATTTAATTTTTCACATTTTTCCATGAAAAGTGCCAATACCCCCCCTTTGGTTCTAGGTGAAAATCTCACTCGACACAAATCAAACAAAAATGTTTCCATGGTGTGTATTGTTGTTCATTTTCATCAATAAGCAGAAAAAACCCAGAATTAATCCTGAAAGACAAGAAATGAGCATAAAAGATGCTTCAGCGCAAGTGTTTATGTTACTAAAAGAGCCCAAATTTCTAAAATATTGCGAAAAGCAACAATTTTCAGTTTTAGAGTGAATGTTTGAGGTGTAAAGAAGGCATTTATTTAATTTTAGAAAATTTAATTTTTCAGATTTTTCCATGAAAAGTGCCAATACCCCCCCCTTTGGGTTCTAGGTGAAAATCTCAGTCGACACAAATCAAACAAAAACGTTTCCATGGTGTGTATTGTTGTTCATTTTCATCAAATAAATAAAATAAAACTCAGAATAAATCCTGAAAGACAAGAATTGAGCATAAAAGATGCTTCAGCGCAAGTGTTATTGTTACTAAAAGAGCCAAAATTTCTAAAAATTTTGCGAAAACAACAATCTTCTATTTTAGAGTGAATGTTTGACGAGTATAGAAGGCATTTAATTCATTTTTAGAAATTTAATTTTCACATTTTTCCCTGAAAAGTGCCAATACCCCCCCCCTTTGGGTTCTAGGTGAAAATCTCACTCAACACAAATCAAACAAAAATGTTTCCATGGTGTGTATTGTTGTTCATTTTCATCAAATAAACAAAATTAAACCCAGAATAAATCCTGAAGACAAGAAATGAGCATAAAAGATGCTTCAGCGCAAGTGTTATTCTTACTATAAGAGCCCAAATTTCTAAAAATATTGCGAAAAGCAACAATTTTCAGTTTTAGAGTGAATGTTTGAGGTGTATAGCAGGCTTTTATTTCATTTTAGAAATTTAATTTTTCACATTTTTCCATGAAAAGTGCCAATACCCCCCCTTTGGGTTCTAGGTGAAAATCTCAGTCGACACATATCAAACAAAAACGTTTCCATGGTGTGTATTGTTGTTCATTTTCATCAAATAAATAAAATAAAACTCAGATAAATCCTGAAAGACAAGAAATGAGAATAAAAGATGCTTCAGCGCAAGTGTTATTCTTATAATAAGAGCCCAAATTTCTAAAAATATTGCGAAAAACCACAATCTTCTGTTTTAGAGTGAATGTTTGAGGTGTATAGAAGGCATTTATTTCATTTTTAGAAAATTTAATTTTTCTATATTTTTCCATGAAAAGTGCCAATACCCCCCCTTTGGTTCTAGGTGAAAATCTCACTCGACACAAATCAAACAAAAATATTTCCATGGTGTGTATGTTGTTCATTTTCATCAAATAAACAAATTAAACCCAGAATAAGTCCTGAAAAAGTAGAAATGAGCATAAAAGATGCTTCAGCGCAAGTGTTTTTCTTACTATTAGAGCCCAAATTTCTAAAAATATTGCGAAAAACCACAATCTTCTTTTTTAGAGTGAATGTTTGAGGTGTATAGAAGGCATTTATTTCATTTTTAGAAAATTTAATTTTTCACATTTTTCCATGAAAAGGGCCAATACCCCCTCCTTTGGGTTCTAGGTGAAAATCTCACTCGACAAAAATCAAACAAAAATGTTTCCATGGTGTGTATTGTGGTTCATTTTCATCAAATAAACAAAAAAACCCAGAATAAATCCTGAAAGACAAGAAATGAGCATAAAAGATGCTTCAGCGCAAGTGTTAATGTTACTAAAAGAGCCCAAATTTCTTAAAATATTGCGAAAAGCAACAATTTTCAGTTTTAGAGTGAATGTTTGAGGTGTATAGAAGGCATTTAATTCATTTTAGAAAATTTAATTTTTCTCATTTTCCTGAAAAGTGCCAATACCCCCCCCTTTGGGTTCTAGGTGAAAATCTCACTCGACACAAATCAAACAAAAATGTTTCCATGGTGTGTATTGTTGTTCATTTTCATCAAATAAACAAAATTAAACCAGAATAAATCCTGAAAGACAGGAAATGAGCATAAAAGATGCTTCAGCGCAAGTGTTATTCTTACTATTAGAGCCCAAATTTCTAAAAATATTGCGAAAAACCACAATCTTCGTTTTAGAGTGAATGTTTGAGGTGTATAGAAGGCATTTATTTCATTTTTAGAAAATTTAATTTTTCACATTTTTCCATGAAAAGTGGCAATAGATGATTTTCACCTAGAACCCTTTGTGTTCTAGGTTAAAATCTCAGTCGACACAATCAAACAAAAATGTTTCCATGGTGTGTATTGTTGTTCATTTCATCAAATAAACAAAATTAAACCCAGAATAAGTCCTGAAAACAAGAAATGAGCATAAAAGATGCTTCAGCGCAAGTGTTATTCTTACTATTAGAGCCCAAATTTCTAAAAATATTGCGAAAAACCACAATCTTCTGTTTTAGAGTGAATGTTTGAGGTGTATAGAAGGCATTTATTTCATTTTTAGAAAATTTAATTTTTCATATTTTTCCATGAAAAGTGCCAATACCCCCCCTTTGGGTTCTAGGTGAAAATCTCACTCGACACAAATCAAACAAAAATATTTCCATGGTGTGTATTGTTGTTCATTTTCATCAAATAAACAAAATTAAACCCAGAATAAGTCCTGAAAAAGTAGAAATGAGCATAAAAGATGCTTCAGCGCAAGTGTTTTTCTTACTATTAGAGCCAAATTTCTAAAAATATTGCGAAAAACACAATCTTCTTTTTTAGAGTGAATGTTTGAGGTGTATAGAAGGCATTTATTTCATTTTAGAAAATTAATTTTTCACATTTTTCCATGAAAAGGGCAATACCCCCTCCTTTGGGTTCTAGGTGAAAATCTCACTCGACAAAAATCAAACAAAAATGTTTCCATGGTGTGTATTGTGGTTCATTTTCATCAAATAAACAAAAAAACCCAGAATAAATCCTGAAAGACAAGAAATGAGCATAAAAGATGCTTCAGCGCAAGGTGTTCATGTACTAAAAGAGCCCAAATTTCTAAAAAATATTGCGAAAAGCAACAATTTTCAGTTTTAGAGTGAATGTTTGAGGTGTATAGAAGGCATTTAATTCATTTTTAGAAAATTTAATTTTTCTCATTTTTCCCTGAAAAGTGCCAATACCCCCCCCTTTGGGTTCTAGGTGAAAATCTCACTCGACACAAATCAAACAAAATGTTTCCATGGTGTGTATTGTTGTTCATTTTCATCAAATAAACAAAATTAAACCCAGAATAAATCCTGAAAGACAAGAAATGAGCATAAAAGATGCTTCAGCGCAAGTGTTATTCTTATTATAAGAGCCCAAATTTCTAAAAATATTGCGAAAAACCACAATCTTTATTTTAGAGTGAATGTTTGCGGTGTATAGAAGGCATTTATTTCATTTTTAGAAAATTTAATTTTTCTCATTTCTCCATGAAAAGTGCCAATACCCCCCCCCCCTTTGGGTTCTAGGTGAGAATCTCACTCAACACAAATCAAACAAAAATGTTTCCATGGTGTGTATTGTTGTTCATTTTCATCAAATAAACAAAATTAAACCCAGAATAAATCTGAAAGACAAGAAATGAGCATAAAAGATGCTTCAGCGCAAGTGTTAATGTTA